>NC_133330.1:333312602-333607062 GCF_042186555.1 Aquarana catesbeiana | reverse complement strand
CTAATGCGCAAACCTAGGCTAGCTCTAATAGACTAAACGAGAAGCTGCCAACATAGAAAAGTGTTCCCACACAAAGTATCAAATAATAAAAATAAATATGTGGCGCTGACTCAAAAATGTATAAACACTAAAATATTAATACTTAAAACCTGCCAAAGCTGTAAAATAACTCCTCAAGTGTAAACAATTTTCAGCATAATATGCGATAATGATCGTACATATAAAACATCTAATAAAGTTCAAGCATATGAATAAAGTCCAAACAGATTCTCCATAAAAGTACTGTAATAAAAGTCCAAAAAAAAGCAAGTAAAAACTCCAAAGTGACAGTTCACATAGGAGAAAAAAGTGCATATTTGTTATAAAACATCTAATAAAGTGCAAACAGATTCTCCAAAAAAGGCTGATAGTGCAATTAAAGTCCAAAAAAAGCAAGTAAAAACTCCAAAGTGACAGTTCATATAGGAGAAAAAAGTGCATGGGCAAAGCAACCGAACAAAATCCACTTCATCCAATGGTGATACCAATTGTGTTTTTACTTGCTTTTTTTGGACTTTTATTGCACTATCAGCACTTTTTGGAGAATCTGTTTGCACTTTATTAGACGTTTTATAACAAATATTGATAAATGTCCATATGGTGCGCCACAAAGTGCAAATAAGTAGAAGGGCACAGGATGTTGCTTCTGTGCACATAAAAAGTCAAATAGCGCCACTTACCAGAGTCGTTGGATCTCAAATTATAGAGCTGATACACACTCAGACAGGAATCGGCCAACGAGGGATATCTCCTCCTCAAGCGCATCCAGTGAAAGGAGCCCGCTGCAGGAAAGAGGATCCCTTCACTGGATGCGCTCGAGGAGGAGACATCCCTCATTGGCCGATTCCTGTCTGAGTGTGTATCAGCTCTATAATTTGAGATCCAACGACTCTGGTAAGTGGCGCTATTTGACTTTTCATGTGAACAGAAGCACAGATCAACAATGGGGGTTGATTTACTAAAACTGGAGAGTGCAAAATCTGGTGCAGCTCTGCATAGAAACCAATCAGCTTCCAGGTTTTATTGTCAATGCTTAATTGAACAAACTGAAGCTAGAAGCTGACTGGCTACCATGTACAGCTGCACCAGATTTTGCACTCTCCAGTTTTAGTAAATCAACCCCACTGCGTCCTTCTACTTATTTGCACTTTGTGGAGTACCATATGGACATGTGCAATATTTGTTACCATTTGTGAGATTTATTATTGATTTTTTCATTATTTATCACCTTTTTTTAATAAGGTTTGTTTTTTTGGATGCGCACCTTACCTTACTTTATACACATTTAAAAAAATATATATATATATATATATATATATATATATATATATATATATATATATATATATATATATATAATGCTTCGTGGTTCTAAGTAATTTTCTAGCAACATAAAAAAAAAAAATGCAGATTTTTACATACATGTAAGAAGTGTCATAATAGGCCTGGTCCTATAGTGGTTAATTAGAAAATATACATACACGCTATTCTTTGAATACATGAACGCACATTGATAAGATTAGTTATAATGAGCTGGTTGGTTTCCCCATACATTGTGTTCTGTAGCATGTAAAAATAATGTAGGTTTTTTCCCCTTTAAATGTAGACAAATATGATTCATGATATCCCACCCCACATACCAGCCTGGGAATTCTTAAAGTAGGTTACAGCGCCATATCTGAGCATGTTTCCTCGTAACACAGCTCGAGGACATACAGCGAGGACATACAGCGGCAGATGTGAGCTTCCACTGAAAGAACATTCATATTGTCTGTATATTGCAGCAGACAAGCACAATCTCCAATCACCAATCTTATCTCTTTTTCTAGCCCCACATTCCGGGTAGCTGTGGGCTTATGGATTGTAATACCCCCATTGTGGGATTATCCGTTATCCTAATTCTGGCTTAGAGATGTGCATTTACGTTTTTTTAAATAAGTTTTAGTCTATGCAAACCCCCAATCCATTTACAGTACTAGAAAGAGTTTTTTTTTTTTTTTTAACTCCACTTTTGTTGAGAAAAATACATTCCCCTCTTGGTGATCTACACTATATTACTAAAAAAAACATATTGTGACGCCTGCCTTTACACACACATGAACTTTAATGTCATCCCAGTCTTAGTCCATAGGGTTCAATATTGAGGTGGCCCCACCCTTTGCCGCTATAACAGCTTCAACTCTTCTGGGAAGGCCGTCCACAAGGTTTAGGAGGGTGTCTATGGGAATGTTTGACCATTCTTCCAGAAGAGCATTTGTGAGGTCAGGCACTGATGTTGGATGAGAAGGCCTGGCTCGCAGTCTCCGCTCTAATTCATCCCAAGGGTGTTCTATTACATAGTTAGTAAGGTCGAATAAAGACACCAGCCCATCCAGTTCAACCTGAGTGAGTGTCTACATTTGTCCCTATCCTTGCACACTGTGTCTCATTAAGATGCTCATCTATTATATCATAATTTTTTTAAGGTACCCATATAGAGATGTCAATTTACACAACGCTCCACACATATATCGCTCACTCACATTGATCCCTACCCTCAAGGAGCCCACAATCTAAGGTCCCCAACTCACATTACTATACTAGGGCCAATCTTGGACAGAAGCCAATTAATCTACCAGCATGTCTTTTGGAGTGTGGGAGGAAACCGGAGGACCCCGGAGGAAATCCACACAGGCACAGGGAGAACATGCAAAGTCCAGGCAGGTAGTGTCGTGGTTGGGATTCTGACCAGCTACCCTTTTTACTGCTAGGCGAGCATGCTACCCACTACACCACTACACCGCCATTAGGTTCAGGTGAGGACTCTGTGCGGGCCAGTCAAGTTCCTCCACCCCCAAACTCGCTCATCCATGTCTTTATGGACCTTGCTTTGTGCACTGGTGCGCAGTCATGTTTGAATAGAAAGGGGCCATCCCCAAACAGAGGCGGCTCTCTAATTAGGCAAAGAAGGCGGTCGCCTAAGGCCCCGCTCTCCAAGGGGCCTCACGGCTGCCTTATTTGCCTGATCTGCGTGTGGAAGAATGGAGGGAATGTCCCGGCCAGTGTCCCCAATTTGGCAGGGTGAGCGGGGCGGGATGGTAAAGCGTTTAGTAAACAGCGCTGCTGCAGACGAATTGTAGAGGAGGCTGAACCCGCCAGGAGGGCAGGGGGGGCCTCGTAAAAATGGCGCTTGCTCTGCACCGCTGCAGACAGCCGTAACACCCGCCGGCCGCCGCTGCACTGTGTTAAATCTGCAGCAGAGCGGTGCGAGTATGCTATGGGTCCGTCCAACCGACGCATTAACTTCCCTGTCAGGCGGAGTGATCTCCGCCCGACAGGAGCTTCCTAGTCCCGCCCGGCGTGATGTCATTCACAGGCCGGGAGGCGGGATGAAAATGCAGAGGAGAGTGCTTCTTCCAAGACCTGCGAGGAGCCAATGAAGCCCCATGCAACAGTGCAAGTAAGTTTGAAGATGGTATTTGTAATATGCAGCATGGAGGGGGTTAATGCATTAGTATACATTAGTGGCCAGTGGAAGTTAATTAACCCCTTTGTGCTGCATTAGTGGCAACAGTATCAGTGTTAATTAACCCCTATATGGTGCAGCATGAAAGGCTTCATAAACACTAATACTGTTGCCACTAATGCAGCACAAAGGGGTTAATTAACTGCCAATGGTCACTAATGCATCAATGGTGTATTTGATACTACCCCCCACCATTCACTCCGCACCCCTCTCATGTACATACCCCCCACCATACACTCCGCACCCCTCTCATGTACATACCCCCCACCATACACTCTGCACCCCTCTCATGTACATACCCCCCACCATACACTCTGCACCTCTCTCATGTACATACCCCCCACCATACACTCTGCACCTCTCTCATGTACATACCCCCCACCATACACTCCGCACCCCTCTCATGTACATACCCTCCACCATACACTCCGCACCCCTCTCATGTACATACCCCCCACCATACACTCTGCACCCCTCTCATGTACATACCCCCCACCATACACTCTGCACCTCTCTCATGTACATACCCCCCACCATACACTCCGCACCCCTCTCATGTACATACCCTCCACCATACACTCCGCACCCCTCTCATGTACATACCCCCCACCATACACTCTGCACCCCTCTCATGTACATACCCCCCACCATACACTCTGCACCCCTCTCATGTACATACCCCCCACCATACACTCTGCACCCCTCTCATGTACATACCCCCCACCATACACTCTGCACCCCTCTCATGTACATACCCCCCACCATACACTCTGCACCCCTCTCATGTACATACCCCCCCACCATACACTCCGCACCCCTCTCATGTACATACCCCCCACCATACACTCTGCACCCCTCTCATGTACATACCCCCCACCATACACTCCGCACCCCTCTCATGTACATACCCCCCACCATACACTCCGCACCCCTCTCATGTACATACCCCCCACCATACACTCTGCACCCCTCTCATGTACATACCCCCCACCATACACTCTGCACCCCTCTCATGTACATACCCCCCACCATACACTCCGCACCCCTCTCATGTACATACCCCCCACCATACACTCCGCACCCCTCTCATGTACATACCCCCCACCATACACTCTGCACCCCTCTCATGTACATACCCCCCACCATACACTCCGCACCCCTCTCATGTACATACCCCCCACCATACACTCTGCACCCCTCTCATGTACATACCCCCCACCATACACTCCGCACCCCTCTCATGTACATACCCCCCCCCACCATACACTCCGCACCCCTCTCATGTACATACCCCCCACCATACACTCTGCACCCCTCTCATGTACATACCCCCCACCATACACTCCGCACCCCTCTCATGTACATACCCCCCACCATACACTCCGCACCCCTCTCATGTACATACCCCCCACCATACACTCCACACCCCTCTCATGTACATACCCCCCACCATACACTCCGCACCCCTCTCATGTACATACCCCCCACCATACACTCCGCACCCCTCTCATGTACATACCCCCCACCATACACTCCGCACCCCTCTCCTCTACATACTACTTTCCTCCATAGACTCTGCACCCCTCTCATGTACATATTACCCGCTGTCATACCCTCCACTTTCCTCTCCTACTGAAATTTACCGCCATTGTACAGTACGGCCCCTTACCAGGGAGATGGTGACCCGTGGCATACAGAAAAAACAGTGAGTGTGGATAAATTATGCTACCTATTGGGCATGGCTTTTTAGTTTGATTAGAAATTTTAGTCTGTTTTTTTTTAATATTCTTTACAGTTTTATTTTTAATTTTTTTTACAATCTTTTTATTTTTTTTTTAACGTTTTTTGGTGAGAGTTTTTGGTTTCTTTGGTGAGATATCAGGGGTCTAAATGGACCCCTGAAGTCTCACTTTTGAGACAGAGAAAGGAAATGAGGAAACACATTCCCCAGTTCCTTTCTCTATAGCTCAGCTGCACTGCAGATGAATGAACAGGAGACAGAGGCTCCTGTTAATTCATAAACTAAAGCATAGTATGCTATGAATGAACACAGTGAGTGATCAGTTCCAACCACTCACTGTGTTCTTTTGGAAAAGGTAGGGGCTGGTAAATGTAATTTACCAGTCCCTTTTCCCGGCCTCCATCCTGAAGATCCCCCCACAGCAGTCAGCTGGAGAGCAGAGGAGGGAAGTCGGCAGGGCTGTGGGGGGGGGCACACCGTTATTTTTTATCGCTTGAATTATTTTTCCCTGAATGGGCATGAGTGGGGCCTCATGTCTAAGTTTTGCCTAAGGCCTCACAAAGCCTAGAGCCGCCTCTGTCCCCAAACTGTTCCCACAAAGTTGGGAGCATGAAATTGTCCAAAATGCCTTGTTATACTGATGCCTTAAGGGTTCCCTTCACTGGAACTAAGGGGCCAATTCTAAGCAAATAAAATCATGATTCTCATTTTTCCCCAGAATCGTGCAGCTCTAACCCTGGGCAAACATTTTCATGCCCCCCCCCCCCCCCGAATCCACTTATCAACTATTTTCAGGCAGTGGGGGCTCAAGGGGCAGCTGCTTTGGGCCCCCCAACAATGACTGGGCCGGGGGCAGCGGCCCCTTTAGCCCTGTGTTAAAGAGGGCCCTGCATGAGTGGGAGGGTGAAATGCATTTTAGGGGTGTGGCTTGGGAAGAGACAGGCTGCCTCATCTTCGAGCCATCATCTCAGTCCAGGAGGTAGATAGTGATGGTGCCTAAAGAAAGACAGCGCCGCCCTTCTTGAGAGATGAAGGCAACGTCAGGGGTATTTGGTTCTACAATAGGCACTATTCCACCAAAACAGGTCTCGTTGGGACCTGTGTGCATATATAGATGCTGCAGCATTTTTATGTTTGTTGGCGTTCAGCTCTTTTTATACCCCCCTCTCTGATTCTTGCCTGTAATAAAGCATGTGAGTTAGGCAGTCAGCAGTTTGGGTGAATGTAGGGCAGCAATATTTTACCTGTCAGAGTTCTGATACGGCATTTGTTCATCTCTCATATAACAGGGAAAAAATGTCAGAAAACAATGTCAGCGCTACGAGCTGATCTCCAACTAATCAACACATCCGCAGACACAGACTAATGTACCGCCGGGGGAGACAGCCAACGTTTTTTTTTTGGCAAGGGATGCATACAACGCCATCCTACGTCCGAAATCAGAGTATAATGCAAGCCTGGGAGGCGCGGGAGGGGGCCCCATCACATCACGGGAAGATACATCTCCATTCTGATTAAAGAGGACCTCTCAATAACCCTATAAGACATGCCTGACCCATCACACTATACAGTAAGGTCTCCTTTACGAATGCGGCAAGGACTGCTGAAAAGCGTTCTGCGGTTGGGTCGCTTTTCAGAGGTGTTTTGCAAGTGGTGATGAAGCGATATGTTGCCTCCTTACCGCCCGTATTAACCCTGCAAATTCCACACCACCTTGCTGTCATCACGTGGTTGCAACGTAGCCTTATTCACTTGAATGGGTTGCAGTCAGCAGGTGGTAGTGCCCACTGAATGTGACAGGAGGCCACTGCGTGTGTAAACTCCTGTCCACTGTCTTCGTAGCTTGAGGGGGAGCACTTGGGGGGCAGTAGAAACGCCAATGTAGGGGGTTATTATTGGGCAGACTGATGCCAATCCTTGGGATTATTATTGTGGAAACTGGCACCGATGCTGGGGGGTTAGTACTGGGGAAACTGGCACCAATGCTGGGGGTTATTACTAGGGAAACTGGCACTAATGCTGGGGGTTATTACTGGGGAAACTGGCACTAATGCTGGGGGTTTATTACTGGGGAAACTGGCACTAATGCTGGGGGTTTATTACTGGGGAAACTGGCACTAATGCTGGGGGTTTATTACTGGGGAAACTGGCACTAATGCTGGGGCTACTACTGGGGAAACTGGCACCAATGCTGGGGGTTATTACTGGGAAAACTGGCACTAAGGCTGGGGTTATTATGGGGAAACTGGCACCAATGCTGATGGTTATTACTAGGGAAACTGGCACTAATGCCGGGGCTATTACTGGTGAAACTGGCATCAATGCTGAGGGTTATTACTGGGGAAACTGGCACCAATGCTGGGGGTTATTACTAGGGAAACTGGCATTAATGCTGGGGGTTATTACTGGGGAAACTTGCTCTAATGCTGGGGCTACTACTGGGGAAACTGGCACCAATGCTGAGGGTTATTACTGGGGAAACTGGCACCAATGCTGGGGGTTATTACGGGGAAAACTGGCACTAATGTTGGGATTAGTACTGGGGAAACTGGCATCAATGCTGAGGGTTATTACTGGGCAAACTTGCACCACTGCTGGGGGTTATTACTGGGGAAACTGACTTCAATGAAGGTGATTATTAGTGTGGAAATGGGGACGAATGCTAGGGATTATTATTGCGTAAACTGGCACCAATGCTGGGCGTTATTACCTCCTGCCTGTCCAGGGGCTACATGTGCTGACTACATCCTCACTGGTGTGGGTTGTTCAGCTCCCATGCTCCAAGAGAGAGTGTGCCCCTCCCCACCTGGCTTATAACAGGGCACTAACGCACCAATGACATCACTACTAGGGAAACTGGCACTAATGCTGGGGGTTATTACTGGGGAAACTGGCACTAATGCTGGGGCTACTACTGGGGAAACTGGCACCAATGCTGGGGGTTATGGGAAAACTGGCACTAATGCTGGGGTTATTATGGGGAAACTGGCACCAATGCTGATGGTTATTACTAGGGAAACTGGCACTAATGCTGGGGCCATTACTGGTGAAACTGGCATCAATGCTGAGGGTTATTACTGGGGAAACTGGCACCAATGCTGGGGGTTATTACTAGGGAAACCGACATTAATGCTGGGGGTTATTACTGGGGAAACTGGCACTAATGCTGGGGCTACTACTGGGGAAACTGGCACCAATGCTGAGGGTTATTACTGGGGAAACTGGCACCAATGCTGGGGGTTATTACTGGGGAAACTGGCACTAATGCTAGGGCTACTACTGGGGAAACTGGCCCCAATGCTGAGGGTTATTACTGGGGAAACTGGCACCAATGCTGGGGGTTATTACGGGGAAAACTGACACTAATGCTGGGATTAGTACTGGGGAAACTGGCACCAATGCTGAGGGTTATTACGGGGAAAACTTGCACCACTGCTGGGGGTTATTACTGGGAAAACTGACTTCAATGAAGGGGATTATTAGTGTGGAAATGGGGACGAATGCTAGGGATTATTATTGCCTAAACTGGCACCAATGCTGGGCGTTATTACCTCCTGCCTGTCCAGGGCCTATGTGTGCTGACTACATCCTCATTGGTGTAGGTTGTTCAGCTCCCATGCCCCAAGAGAGAGTGTGCCCCTCCCCACCTGGCTTATAACAGGGCACTAACGCACCAATGACATCACTGCAGGAGGAGTCTACTTAAAAGGGGCCTAACACCTGATGACCTTACTTACTAGACACTAACCGCAACTGCTAACTGCACCTGCCTACGTGTGGCTTTCTGTGCATGTTCAGATCACAAGATCACATGCATACACAGACACGCTACCTGTGGGTTTCACGCTACCTGCAGGAGAGCTCTGCTTAAAAGAGGTCTAGCACCTGAAGACCTTACTTACTGTAACTAGACACTATTCTAGCACAGAGCCACCTAGTGGCATAGTAGCTAACTGCACCTGCCTACATGTGGCTTTCTACGCATGTTCAGGAGATCACGCCCACTTGCTGACTTGCCACCCACGAGTTTCCCGCACAGCGTGACCCATGAAATCACTGCAGGAGGGCTCTACCTAAAAGGGGCCTAACACCTGAAGACCTTACTTACTGTAACCAGGCACAGAGCCACCTAGTGGCACAGTAGCTAACTAAACTTGCCTATAAGTGGCTTTCTGCGCATGTTCAAGAGATCACATGCATAGGCAGACACGTCACTCGTGGGTTTCCCGCGCCGCATTACTGATGACATCACTGAAGCAGGTCTCTACTTAAAAGGGGCGTAACACCTAAAGACCTTACTTACTCTAACCAGACACTATTCTGGTGCAAAGCCACCTAGTGGCAAAGTAGCTAACTCCACCTGCCTACATGTGGAGTTCTGCACATGTTCAGGAGATCGTGTACATGCGCAGACACGCCACCCGTGGGTTTGCTGCACTGCGCTCTGGTGTGAACGGGCCATAAGAAAACACTCCTGTGCAGAGATAAGCAGTGACACCTGTTGTTGTTTTTATTATTATATTATTTTTTTTCCGTTATTGTTACTTTATCTGTACCAGTTTCTGGCTTTACATGTCACTAGTTGCTTTGTAATCTTTAGCTGAACAAAAGGGCATTGCTGGATTCTGTACTATACTATTTGAGCAATAATAATAAGCTCTCCATGCGGCAACCTTTTAAAATATAATGTATATACTATATATATAAATATATATATATATTTTCTTTACTAGAATTTAGCTTTAAATATGAATCCAGGCTTTACATACAGAACCCCCGCCTCGGCTCTGCAGCCTCGCTGCTCTTTCATGCAATATGGCGCGCGTCACGCTGTGACCTTTATGTTGTTTCAGGCTTTCAGTGAACATGCGTCCTGTGATGTGTACAGAGACCTCCCGCCGAGCCACTTCTTCTCTCCATTCCCAGCATGCCCCGCTCCTCTGCTGAGATATTGCCCATTATGTGTGATCCCTGAGTGCACTCTCCGGTTAAACACGTGTGGAAATTACCTCCACGGCGCAATCCTACATTTGTTTCTCCTCTTTTTGCCGGTGCAGGTGGCGTCGGCGTTACATAAAACGACAAGCGGTGAACCCCGCGACCTTGCACAGGTCCCATCATCCAGGAGCGTCCCGCGGTGGAGATTTATAGCAGAAGATCTGACGCGAATCCTGATTTAGGAGGAAGCTGTTCAGGCGTTTGAAACCTTCCAATCCAAACCTGAGGGCCCATGTATACATCCCTGTTCCTGTGCGTTGTGTTGCATGTCATGCGTTAATATGGGTTGCATCTCACAAGGGGTTTAGCATGTGTTGAAGATGGCGAACCATCTTGAACACATAGTGAAATTTTCGAAGTATCAGTCAAAGATATGGGGAGCAAGGCACCACATCACAAGGACTGGAGAATATATGATAAATGAGGAATGGGGACTTTTAAGGTGCCAGACAGAAATAATGCACTACATCATATTTTAAAATATAACATTTTTAATTGGATACATTAAAAAGATGCTGTAATCTTTGTTAAAATAATTTTTTCAAAAATAAAGATCATTTGCAATCCAAGTATACTGTACAGCGATATTTGCTCAACATGTTTCGTCTGAAAATGGCTTCTTCAGGAGTTTTCATACTGTTTACAGTGAACTCTCTTTACAGTAAAGTATAAAGTCTCCTGAAGAAGCCAAGTGAGACCTTGTAACACTAACGAGTCACATGACACCGCGGAGGGAAAATGGCTAATTGGGCCCAATTTGGACATTTTCAGTTAGGGGTGTACTCACTTTTGTTGCCAGCGGTTTAGACATTATTGGCTGTGTCCAGGGGCGGATCCAGGGGGGGCAACAGGGCAATTGCCCCCCCCCCCCCCCCGAAATAATCGCACTGACAATCTCACATGTCATTGTCACACTCGCTGCCTCTGCCCAAGTCTCTCTCTCACATCAGCCGATCAGCGGCGCCGAGAGAGAGACTCGTCTAATGTAGTTACAGCCGCACTGACTGACCAGGATACTAGGAGGAGGGGTGGGTGGAGCCTCTTCCCTGCACTCCTTGCGAACGCCGGGGCCGCCCGGCGTCTAGCAACGAGTGACGTCAGTGAGTCACGTCGGACTCGAGTCTCAGAGCCGACTTGACGGTGTGGTGACAGAAGCTGTAGCTGATGGGCAGCACAGTGGAGGAACTCTGTAAATGCTCCATAGTGGAGAAGGAGTACGATTGGTCGCTGCTCATGTCTGATCACTGCTGTTTGAACCTCGGTCTCAGCGTTGACACCCCGGAATGGAATATATTCATCTCACTGCCCGGTCTTCGGGTCCTGGACCTCTCCAGCTCTGGAATTTTGGAAATTACGGATGCCATCCAGGGGAGGAACCGCACAAACATTGAGTTTCTGTATTTAAATAACAATCACTTGAAGGATCTCCCTACTACAGGCCTCCGCCGCCCCTGAGTTAGTGTTGGCTCCAGTGACTGGGCAGGCAGCAGGGAGATTACATTATCTCTCTGCTGCCTGACTCTGGGACACAGCAAGAGACAACCAAAACACCACCTTAGCAGGCAAGTGGCAATCCGCAAGGTGTGGCAGGTGACGTGGCAAGTGGCAATCCGCAAGGTGTGGCAGGTGACGTGGCAAGTGGCAATCCGCAAGGTGTGGCAGGTGACGTGGCAAGTGACAATCTGCATCTGGTGGCAGGCAAGTGACAATCCACAAGGTGTGGCAGGCGACGTGGCAAGTGACAATCCGCAACGTGTGGCAGGTAACGTGGCAAGTGACACGCTCAGGGCTCCCACTGATTCTGCATTATGGTGAGTTGAACTATTTCATTTATATTACAATGTAATTATAGAAATAATGCGCTTCAATCATCCTGACACTGTAACAACCATGGTGCCGGGATGATTGAAGCGCCAACACCAACACCCCGATAGATTGCCCACAAAGAAAACGGATTTTCTGGCAGTGCCCCTCCCGAGACTAGACTCTGGATCCGCCCCTGGCTGTGTGTTGAGCTATTTTGAGGGGACAGCAAATTTGTGTTGTCACATGAAAAGATAGAAGAAAAGATTTACAAAAATGAGAGGGGTGTACTCACTTTTGTGAGATACTATGTGTACAGTTAGAATTTGGCTTTATTTCGATGTAAAATTCTATTTGAATTTTAGTCTGAATTTCGTTTCGATATTCAGAGCATTCGGTAAAATTATTTTATATTGTAATACGGGTATTCGGAAATATCCAAATCTCCGAATAACAAAAAATTTGTCCGAATATTAATTCGGAACGGAACGAACCGCACATGTCTACGGTGAACTGGCCCTTTGTTTAGAAAGTTTAGAGACCCCTGACCCTGAGGGCGGAGGAGTTGCTGGTAACGTATCTATAAACCAAACAAAGAAAAATACAAATAATAATAAGGCCTCATGCACACGGATGTTAAAATAACGTTATGAAAACGTCTGTATCTTTGCAGTGATCTTTTTCAGCTTTTTTCAACGTTTTTGCAATAGCGTTTTTTAGCGTTTTTGAGCGTTTTTCCGCGTTAGCGTTTTTTAGCGGGTTTTTTTTTCAAAATTTTTTTTTTTTTTTCAAAGGATCAAAAACGTTAAAAAACGTTGGTGAATGACGTTTTTGAGCGTTTTTGAGCGTTAGAGCGTTTTTACAGCTGAAAAACGTCTCTCAGAACCCACTGGTCCTGGGTTTTTTTTTACAGCTTAAAAACGCCTATGCCATTTGCAGCTCAAAAACGCCTAGGTGGGCATGAAGCCATAGACTAACATAGACAGGCCTTTTTAAGCTGCAAAAAACGCTCAAAAAAGCGGTTGTAAAAACGTCCGTGTGCATGAGGCCTTCATTTTTGGTATTTTGTTTTTGGTAGGAATGGCAGTGGCCATAAAATCAGGGAAAGTCGTTTCCCAGTAAGCGGGAAGTGAAACTGAACCAGAGGGGAGCACAGGAAAGGCTTTTCTAACTAATAGTCCTCATGCACACGGACGTTTTTACAGCTGCTTTTTTGAGCTTTTTTTGCAGCTTAAAAAGGCCTGTCTATGTTAGTCTATGGCTTCATGCCCACCTAGTCGTTTTTGAGCTGCAAGTGGCATAGGCGTTTTTAAGCTGTAAAAAAAACCCAGGACCAGTGGGTTCTGAAAGACGTTTTTCAGCTGTAAAAACGCTCTAATGCTGAAAAATGCTCAAAAACGCTCAAAAACGCTCAAAAACGTCATTCACCAAAGTTTTTTAGTGTTTTTGATCCATTGAAAAAAAAAAAAAAAACGCTAACGTGGAAAAACGCTCAAAAACGCTAAAAAACGCTATTGCAAAAACGCTGAAAAAAGTTTAAAAAAATCACTGCAAAGATACTGGCGTTTTCATAACGTTTTTTTAACAGCCTGTGTTCATGAGGCCTTAAAGGTAGTATGAGGCTTCTGGTGGTATTTGCATTGATAATTACAAAATCCTGGTTCTTTTTTATTATTTTCCTTTTTTTTTTTTTTTTTCCCAGCAGAAAAAAACAGAAACAAGTTGTGAATGTTCTCCAACGGTCTCCACTCATCACCTGGAGCTGAATCCCACCAGCGAGTCCCATTAAACGGAGCTGAAACTCCAGGAGGGCCATTAGGATTGTTATATTGTGGCAATGAAGGGGAAATGTACATATTTCTCCGGCTGAGATGAACCACTCAGCGTTATATTAAAGGTTTCCAACAAGAATCTCTATTAAGTTTTTTTTTTTTAATTACAGTAAATGAAATATTGAATGTAACAAATAGAAAGAATTACAAGCTATTGAGGTATTAAAGTGGACCTAGCATTAAATATATTATTCATACATGTTCAGTAATTTGTTAGTATAACACTTCCAGGTATATATTACCTCTCGCAGAGATCACAGGCTTCCCCCTGACAAATTCCTTCATCTGCTTTCTACTCCAGGAGGACAGAGCCATCTTTGTTCAGGCTTCATCCAGGGTCACCATCTACTCCCTGGATTGAATGATTGGCTCATAAATGAGCCCCTGCTGCAGCCTCTCACCTTCTGACTCGCTGCAAAGTTGCAATGTTGCAGTCTGATCACTGGGAGAGAGGAGACTGAGGAAATGCTTGCCTGCAGCAGACTGATGACATCATCTCAGCTTAGGCAAAGTCACTGGGCTGATGCCTAAGGACAGCTTTTTAAAGAGGATCTTCACCCTCTAGGAAATCTTCCCTCCTTCCCCTCCTCTCCTTAAATAGTTATATATAAGGGTTTTGGCCTCCCCCCGGGCACATCTTTAGCCTAGGCGAATGCCATGCACTATGTGCCCTGCCCCCATGCATGTCCCATATTCATGGGTCTCTCCATTCCTTGTGATGAACAGTCCACGGGTATTTAGAGAATGTGTGTGTGTGTGGATAGGACCAACCTATAAAGCAGGTGTGATCAGCAGTCCCCGGATTTTTTTTTAGAGGAGGTGTCTGAATGGGACTGACTCATAAAGTAGGTGTGATGGGCAGTCCCCAAAAATTTTGAGAAGGTGCCTGAAGGAGACCAACCCATAAAGAAGGTGTGATGGGCATTCCCTGTATATTCAGAGAGGTGTCTGGATGGGACCAACCCATAAAGGAGGTGTGATGGGCATTCCCTGTATATTCAGAGAGGTGTCTGGATGGGACCAACCCATAAAGAAGGTGTGATGGGCATTCCCTGTATATTCAGAGAGGTGTCTGGATGGGACCAACCCATAAAGAAGGTGTGATGGGCATTCCCTGTATATTCAGAGAGGTGTCTGGAGTGGACCAACCCATAAAGAAGGTGTGATGGGCATTCCCTGTATATTCAGAGAGGTGTCTGGATGGGACCAACCCATAAAGATGGTGTGATGGGCATTCCCTGTATATTCAGAGAGGTGTCTGGATGGGACCAACCCATAAAGAAGGTGTGATGGGCATTCTCTGTATATTCAGAGATGTGTCTGGAGTGGACCAACCCATAAAGAAGGTGTGATGGGCAGTCCCTTGATATTCAGAGAGGTGTCTGGAGTGGACCAACCTATAAAGTGGTTGTGATGGGAAGTCCCCAGATATTTAGAAAAGGTGCCTGAAAGAGGCCAGCCTATAAAGTGGGTGTAAGGAGCAGTCCCCGGATATTTAGAGTAGACGTCTGAATGGGATCAAACCCATAAGGTAGGTGTGATGGGAAGTCCCTGGATATTTAGGGTGCCAATCAACATAGACGCATTGTAGCGCAGTTTGCGCTTTAGCGCGCACTGCGGTAATGTACGTTCTACCACCCATTTACAGCAACATAGTAAGGGGAATGGGCCCTCAAACCCAAACGTTTTCAACGGCGCGCAGAACTAAACGCCTGCGTCCATTGTAAGATTACGACGCGCAGGCGGTGCGGGGAAAATGTATTAAACGTCGCTCTCTCTCTCCATAAAACCCGTCTGGGACGGCGTCCGGGGAGAAGCACGCTTCCAGCGTTTTCGCAGCCTTTATGGTTGATGTCATCGCAGCTTTCTAGCTGATTAACGCTCGTCGCCTTCGCCGTACAGCTGTGAGAATCACAATGAGGACACGCAAGGTGGGAGCTCGGAGGTTACACTTCCACATGATTTATCCTTCACAATGGGCCGTAATAAGTTCAGCGGTCCTCGGGCTGCAGCTGGTCTCAAAGGTTTGAGATGAAAGAACTGAAAAAAAAAATAAAATAAAAGGAGCGCAGACCCACCAGGTGGGGGATTCAGAAATACAGATGTTCCCGTACTTCTGCAGCGAATGCCTAGCACGCTTAAACAAAAAATCACCGGCGCGCTTTATTGATTCAGCGAGCAAAAAAAAAAAAAAAAAAGTCTTGAGGGCGCAGGAGACCTCTTCCTCCGTCGCTTCAAATGATTCATGACATTGTTACAAGATCAGGGGAGCGACTCCCAGGAAGCGCCGAATAAAAGGCTGCTGCGAGCAACGAGCGCGCTTTGAATGGTGTTATTATTTTGTTCTTTTATTCCACAAATGCAACGCCGCTTCCCAGTCCTCACAGACAATGCTGTCAAAGTCGGGAAACACGTGAGAGCGTCAATGTCATTGATTAAATATGTCAAAAAAACGAACGTACAGTAATTACGCTACTCGCTAATTAGCCCGCCGCGTCTTGACAGATTACGCAGTTTGGTATTTCATTGGCTGCGGCGTGACATAATCATAACGTTTATGACAGAAGTTTCGAAGGGTGACAACTAGGTAATGATAACAACTTGGGGCCCTATAAAAAGAATCACGGGGCCCGCTCAACCTCCACATCCAGTCTTAAAGCTGAACTCTAGGCAGCCCGTTAAATACATTGATGAAAAGCAACTCTTCAACCTGTCAAAGGGTTTTTTCTGTCCATCCAATCCAAAGATTTACCCAGCCCTGCCACTTGCAAGGATGGGGTCCTGATTCCCTATCCAATGCATTTGGGGGGTCCAAAAACGCCACCTTCATCAGGGTTTGATTGAGAAAAATGTAAATGGACTAGTAGCAGACTGGGCCTTTAATGGTATTTCTTCTATTCTGATTGCAAGCTCTGGTCTTGTCAACTGTCACTTGGCTTTCATCCAGGGATTTCCCTTGTAGTACTTTTTTTCTGACATTAGATGTCCTCAGTCTCATAGCCAGCATCATTCAGTTCACTTCCTTTAAACCCAGGTTGCATGGACTCGCCCCCAGCCTGTGATTGGACAGTGAAAGGTAAAGCAGAAGATTGATGAGCTCATCTCTTTGTCACTCTGCTCTCCCTGCCTATCAGCCCTTTGTCAGCTTAAGAGCAAGGCAGCACAACTGATTGGCTCCTTGTGCTGCTTCTCCCTCTCTTAGGTCTAAAACAGGGGTCTTCAAACATTCTAAACAAAGGGCCAGTTTGCTGTCCTTCAGACTTTAGGGGGGCTGGACTGTGGTCATTAGGGATAGAAATTGTCCTGGCGTCAGTGGGAGTAAACATTGCAGGGAGGAACTGTACCCCGTGGTTGGTGTCAATTTGAGGAATATTGCCCCCATTGTTGGTGTCAGTGGGAAAAATAGTTCCCCATCAATGGTGTCAGTGGGAGGAATACTGCCCCATTGTTGGTGTCAGTGGGAGGAACAGTGTCTTTTATCAGTGGGAGGAAAAGTGCCCCAGGAGCCGGAAAAAGGCAAGCAAAGGGCCACATCTGGCCCTCAGGCCACAGTTTGGAGACCACTGGTCTAAAATAAAGAAACACCCACAATGCAACCAGTAACCAGAGACCAGCAGATCTTTGTCAAGGATTTAGGTCAAGTGAAAAGCTCAGGAGCAGTTTTTTTCTTCTTTTACTATAATAACAACATCAATTGGCCAAATTGATTCGTAGCATATTGACTTCGGTGATGTGAAATTGTTAATTACAGGACCACTTGTCATTAGTAGCACTCAAAATAGTCCAGACTTTAGAAAGACCGTTTCTCAGTCCTGATGAAGAGAAACTTCGTAGTCCTTTGTTGACTGCTATGTCTAATAAAGACTATTCCGGATACTTACTGGTGGGTTGGCCCTTCCGTCACCGAGATGTGGAATCTAAGTGGCAGTTGGTCTTCATCGGATCTCCTGAAAGTGGAAATGGGCCAGAAACCCTAGTAGTCCCGGTTTTCTTTGCTTCAAACTTGCACCTGGTGGTGGCCCCAAGGATTTCCCCACGAAGGGGCTGGCTGGAATAGAAAGGCTACAGTGAAGAGCTTGTTCACTGGGTTGTAGACAACAATGTATTCAGGTACAGGCAGGGGTTGAAATGGTGGAACACGAGAGATTACTCAAGTCTAGGTAGGGGTTGAGGTAGGCAGCAGGCAAGAGAATAGTCAGGTCCAAGCAGAGGTTGAGGCAGGTGAGGGAGTAGTCACGTCTGGGTTGGGGTAGAGGCAGGAGGGAAGCAAGAGAGTAGTCAGGTCCTTTTAAGGGTTAAGACAGGCGGCAGGCAAGGGAGTAGTCAGGTCAGGGCAGAGGTCAAGGCAGGCAGTAAGCAAGAGCATAGTTAGGTCCAACAGGTGTCTAGGCAGTCATGAAGCAAAAGAGTAGTCAGGTTCGCCCAGGTTGGCAACAAACAGGCAATTGGCCGGTATTACAGCTTTTTAGCACTCAGGTAGCTGGCGATTAGACAGTGCACTAGCCCCTTTAAAGGATGGAGCGTAAACACCTTCTGGGTAAGTTCTGGCAGGAGTTCCGCAAGTACCATTCGAAATCCAGACAGGGGTTCTGCGAGTACCATTAGAAGTGCAAGCAAGGGTTCTGTAAGTATCATTGGAAGTCCAAGCAGAGGGTCTGCAGGTACCACTGGAAGTTCAGGCAGGTGTTCTACAAGTACAATTGGAAGTCTAAATAGGGGTTCTGCAAGTACCATTCGAAATCCAGACAGTAATTCTGCATGTGTCATTCGAAGTCCATGCAGGGATTCTATGAGTACTTTTGGAAGTCCAGGCAGGGATTCTATGAGTACTTTTGGAAGTCCAGGCAGGGATTCTATGAGTACTTTTGGAAGTCCAGGAAGGGGTTCTGCAAGTACCCTTGAAAATCCTGGCAGGGGTTTTGTGAGTACCATTGGAAGTCCAGGCAGGGGATTTGTGAGTACCATTGGAAGTCCTGGCAAGGGTTCTGTGAGTACCATTGGAAGTCCTGGCAGGGGTTCTGTGAGTACCATTAAAAATCCTGGCAGAGATTTTGTGAGTACCATTTGAAGTCCTGACAGGGGTTCTGTGAGTACCATTGGAAGTCCTGGCAGGGGTTCTGTGAGTACCACTGTAAGTCCTGGCAGGGGTTCTGCGAGTACTATTGGAAGTCCTGGCAGGGGTTCTGTGAACACCACTGGAATCCAAGCAGAAGTTCTGCAGGTACCACTGCAAGGGAAGACAGGGGTTCTACAAGTACCATTGGAAGTCATGGCAGGGTTTCTGTGAGTAACATTGTAAGTCAAGGCAGGCATTCTATAAGTACCATTGGAAGTCCAGGCAGGGGTTCTACAAGTGCCATTCAAAGTTCAGGCAGGGGTTCTATGAGTACCATTGAAAATCCTGGCAGGGGTTTTGTGAGTACCATTGGAAGTCCTGACAGGGGTTCTGCGAGTACCATTGGAAGTCCTGGCAAGGGTTCTGTGAGTACCATTGTAAGTCCAAGCAGAGGTTCTGTAGGTACCACTGCAAGTGCAGGCAGGTGTTCCACAAGTACCATTGGAAATCATGGCAGGGTTTCTGCGAGAACCATTGAAAGTCTAGGCAGTGGTTCTGCAAGTACCATTGGACGTCCGGGCAGAGGCTATGCAAGTACCATTGGAAGACCTAGAAAGCATTCTGGAAGCCTTGGCAGGGATTATAGGAGTAAGAGCAGCATGGATTCTGAGAGTACCACAGGCTAAGTTATGGAGGGGTGCACAAGACACCCAAAACTAAGTGCCACACCCAACTTTTAGCTATCCAAAAGTTGATGAGCATCTAAAGCAGAAAGTCCCTTTAACTCGCCGTCCACGAGTCTAGAATAAAAATGATGCTTCTTTAACGATCACACTCTAGAAGTGACTTAATATATGCATCGGAAACTGACGAGTCTGCAAAATGCATATCACACTGACCCTCGAGGAATAAGCTCAATTACTTCCATACACACATATCAGACTGTATAATATTAACATTCAAATTATAGCCGCTGAGACTCTGTCCCCCTAGTGGGGCCCGGTGCCATTTTTTTTTTTCTTGGAGTTATTATGTTTTAAATAATATTTTATCGGACTGAAATATCAGCTGCACGCATTGGTTTTCGGGGTGACCTTGCTAACTAAACCGTCGCGTGCACCGTTTAATTAAGACGAGCCGGGCTACAAAGCAAAGAGCTCAAGACAGATAATACCCTGAATAGGAAAAGCACTCTTTTCAGTCAAGGTGCTTATTATATTCAGCGGGGAACACAGTGTTGACTGCAAAATTGCTGTGTGACCGGATTATTAATCCCCAAATTAGCTTTGTGGCGCCGGAGGAAAGTTGCATTCGCAGGTCTTCTCGCTTTGAGCCTCTGATCGATCGCCTTGCGTTTTTATTTTTTTTTCACCTCCTGTCTTAGTTCGTATTGTACGTTACAATTAAAAAAGAACTCGACTGAAGTGTCATTTGCATCTAAAGTAGATACATTACTCCTCTGCTGGAAAAAAAAAATAAAATAAACAACCGCGGCATTACACATCATTATCGCAACGCCGCAATGGATCTTAGGACAGCAAATCCCATTTATTAAACTTTTCAGATGAGTGGCAAACAGTAGCGATCTTTAAAGAATATGTTTAAAGTGGATCCTTCAGTATTTTTACAAGTCTGCCGGAATATATGTGGTTATAATCTTTTTTGCAGTAAGCTGACATCCCCATGATTAAGCTCCAGGAGGGGGGGGGGGGGAGAGAAACGCGTTGGGCGCGTGGCCTCGGATGGATGTGCGGCATCGGGAATTCCTTCTCTCCTCTCTACATGCTGACATCTAGTGGCGGTTTTGGGTCACTGCAACTTTTTCAATTACTGTTAGACCCTTCCCACTTCTTCTTCCATGTTCCTCTAAGGCTGGTTCACACAAGATGCAGTCCAGTGCGTTTTTTTTTTTTCTACATCAAAAATGCTTGGACAGTGTTTAAAATTGATTCCAATGGTCTTAGTTCACACTAGTGCAGTGCATTTTAGTGCAATCAACAAAAGCAGGGCCAACAAGCCCCTGTGATAACGCTGGGCAATGACAGGTCCTCTTTATAGAGAAATCAGGGGTCTATTAGACCCCTGATGTCTCCCGTGACCACCAAAGCAGCTACCAAGATCGTGCTTGGTTAGCTACTTCACTGGCTGTACCAGCCCAACCTGGAGGTATCCAGGGGACAAACAGCAAACAAGCGGGACTGCATAGAGCTATGCACAGCCCGCACTTCCTCCCGGCTCTCTCCTCCTCACTCCCAGGGCGGAGCTGTCACTAATTCTGCCAGTGGGCGGCACCCCTCTCAGTCCGGCGCACGGGGCAGCTCCCCCCCCCCCCCCTAGTTTTGGCCCTGACTACAGGCATCCAGCAGTAGGGTTGGCCAGATCTGCATAGCTACACTTAGGAATTTGAGACCAGACTATATATAATAAGGCTCGTTTTTACACTGCCACGACTTGTCATGCGACTTGAGAGTTCAAAGTCGCATGACAAGTTGCACTCCATTAACGGCCATGGAACCATTCTAATTGGTGCGACTCAACTTAGAAATAGGTTCCTACACTACTTTGGGGCGACTTCATCACTTGCATTGATTCCCTGGTAATGAAGTGGCAAGCAAGCAGCAATGAAGTCGTGCAGGATGTTGGCTGTCAAAGTCACCTGGCTTTGAAGCCGCATAGATGTGAACCAGCACTACAGTAATTTTAATAATATTAAAACAAGACACATCCAAACACCAACAAAAAGGAAACACAGCAAACGTGAAGATACAAATGAACCATAACCAAATGATAGAATACCTAACAAGCAGCCTAATTATAATACTTCCACTCTCCCAACGAATAAAATTCAAAGTACTAACAATAATTTACTAAGCCATCCATAACTCTGCCCCAGCTACATCACAAACCTAGTCCCAAAATACCAACCAAGCCGCTCTCTTCAGTCATCCCAAGACCTCCTACTCTCTAGCTCCCTTGTCACCTCCTCCCACGCTCACCTCCAGGATTTCTCCAGAGCTTCTCCCATCCTTTGGAACTCCTTACCCCAATCTGTCCGAATGTCCCCTAATCTATCCATCTTTAGGCGATCCCTGAAAACTCTTCTCTTCAAAGAAGCCTGTCCTGCTTCTAACTAACACTGTTTTACTTCCTCCATCAGCTCATCCCCCACAGCTATTACCTTTTGTATCAATTGACCCTTCTTTTTAGATAGTAAGCTCTTACGAACAGGGCCCTCTAATTCCTCTTGTACCAAATTGTAATGTAATGCCCCGTACACACAGTCGGACATTGATCGGACATTCCGACAACAAAATCCTAGGATTTTTTCCGACGGATGTTGGCTCAAACTTGTCTTGCATACACACGGTCACACAAAGTTGTCGGAAAATCCGATCGTTCTAAACGCAGTGACGTAAAACACGTACGTCAGGACTATAAACGGGGCAGTAGCCAATAGCTTTCATCTCTTTATTTATTCTGAGCATGCGTGGCACTTTGTGCGTCGGAATATCCGACAACGGATTCTGTTGTCGGAAAATTTTATATCCTGCTCTCAAACTTTGTGTGTCGGAAAATCCGATGGAAAATGTGTGATGGAGCCCACACACGGTCGGAATTTCCGACAACAAGGTCCTATCACACATTTTCCGTCGGAAAATCCGACCGTGTGTACGGGGCATAACTGTAATGTCTGCCCTCATGTTTTAAAGCTCTGCGCAAACTGTTGGCGTTATATAAAACCTGTATAATAATAATAATAATACAGTATATACAAATTGAGGAACACAGGGTAATACTAGAGGTGCAAGGAAGGAGGGAACCAGGACTGGGATCAGGAACAAGGGGGACAGGTACAAGACAGCAGGGTACAGGATAAGAGAAGGATCAGGCAGGAACCAGGCTCAGGATTTAACAGCAAGCATACATCTGACTGGCTGACAAAACACTGAAGCGCCAAGGAAAAGTAGAGAAGAAACTAAATACCTTCCCAGCAGCCAGCATCAGATAGAGACTGATTACTAGGATCCGCTAGCTGCTGAGAGACACCCGCCGGTGGACACCGGAATTACAGCCTTCCGCTCTTGGAACCACAGTGCCACCAGCAGGTGATCCAGGTCCTGACACAGGTAATGACAGCTCTGAACGTGGAAGTGAAGAACATTGGAATAGGAAAACCCAGGAATCTCCGCAGGCAGGGGTGGGAGGGGAGGGGGTGGCGTTTCACAGCGCTGTAAAAGTGATTGCATAGCTCCCAACTGTCCCTGATTTGGAGGGACTGTCCCTGATTTGGAGCAATGTCCCTCTGTCCCTCATTCCTCCTCATTTGTCCCTCATTTTGGTCTGATCTATATAGATGTATATAAAATGCACTTTTTATCTATTAAAAAGTGTTTCCCAGCACTAAACCTCTCATCCAATTTCTAAATTGCTGCATTTGTAAACTCCAAAGGCCAATATAAAGGAGTAGTAGTGGTAAAAAAGCACTTGTAGGTTTAACCAATCTTGTGTTTTTTTTGTACATTTCTCCTTTAGGGGGTGTGGCAAGGGGTGTATCCTAAGCCTGCATACTTTTGCTGATAGGTGTCCCTCATTCCCATCTCGAAAAATTGGGAGGTATGTGATTGGGCTGCTGTAAATCTGACTGGATCACTTTTACAAGACAACTGAGTGCTGGCTGAAAAAAAAACCCCAAAAAAACAGTACCAGCCATAATCTTGTAATATCTACCTGTGGACAGGATGTTTACATACATACATCAGTCTGCAAGTGGTTAAGGAACACTGTACTCCTTGCTGAGAAGCTGTGACCCCATCTGTGTACCTATGGCGCCACCCTAAGTGGCCTTTTGGTCCAGTGATTCACTATACTTGAATGCCGGCATCTATAGCCTCGTATACTGTGTATACAAAGTGTAGTTGAAAGAGATAGAAAGCAGCCTCAGCCTAGGCTCCTCCCAGTCCACACAACGGACGCGTTTCGCCCTGTCCATGGGCTTAGTCATAGAGGTGAGGACCAGAAGGTGTGGCCTGGAAAAAGCCTAGGCTGAGGCCACTCTCCTTCTATCTTGATTCAGTACATGGGCTGTTAAGGAGTGTGGCATCTTTCAACTATAACGTGCTGTGAAGCATTATGGTCTCTCGAAATTAAAAAAAATAATTAAAAAGTAAAAAATAATAATAATGATATCCAAAATTTAGTACCATTAAAGAAAAAAAAAACAGAAATTCTGACTTAATCGATGAATTGTAGAAATAAGTGAAGCTCTAAATTGTTATTTTTTCCTCCCCTCTGCCAAGACAACAATTGGCGCTCAGTAAGGGTTTTCTAAGTGGAAGAAAATAAACATTTCTGCGGAACATTGTGAAATATGAGCCCCCGGAGACTCCTGAAGCCCCGAAGAAGACCACATCAACAAAAACCCGCACCTGTTCTACAGATTGTGTTTGCAGACACGGGCGAGGTGGTAGCGCCATAAGCGACTAAGCGCAAAATACACAACGCCACTAATTATCTTTTTTTTTTTTTGGAGGAGAGGCAGCCAGAAGACAGGTGGTCTCCTCCGTTAAATAATGCATCGGAAATTTTCCTCCCTTGTTGGCACTGCCTCTTTCGACATGATCGCAGCAGACAGCTTTTTGTCTCAACATCTGTCCCGCTTATTTTTAGGAGGCTTACAAGCTGACACGAGCCGTTTTTCGGCTGGAATAACAGAGCTGATTGCACCGGCGAGGGTCACGTAGGCGCTCTCGGATGGCCGGGCCATGAAACATTTATATCTGTAGTTTTCTGAGTTCAGCTATTACAGCTCATCCTCGAAAAGGTCATTTCTGAGTAACGGGCGTATTGTAGAAATTTAAGGCCCTGGTCACTGGCCCAGGGCTGCCTATGGTAACCACAGCCCTTGGTCAGTGACTAGGGCCCTAAATTAGAGGTTATAGATGAACTTTTTCAGATTTTCCTGTTTTTTTCCCTCTTCTAGCCACCTCTGCATAGAGGCCAACTGTCCATAATTCTTGACCTTCTGTCCTACTGAGGCTGTGTCCCGGGCCATGTCCTGGGATCACAGCATCAGCCTCCTTTGAGTTTCTGCACACGTGTAAGGTAATAATTGCTGGGATCAGGGCAGCAAGTGGGTGCTGATCACATTTAGAGGTAGGATCTGGAAGGGTCCAACCAGTAAAATGGGTGTGATGTGAGGTCCTTGCATATTTAGGGGTGGTTCTGGGCAGGACCACCCCATGGGGGGGGGCATTGGCTTTGGCATGCCTACCAAGAAAATGGATGGACAAAATACAAACTGCGGGTGGAGTTACCCCCAGCATCAATAGACCCCTCCCTCGACAGTAGAGCCCTTCCAACAACAATTGACCCCTTCAGCAACAATAGATCCTCCGCCAGTAATAATTTACCTCCCCAGCAACAAAATACTCCCCCAGCATCAATAGACTCCTCACTCAACAGTAGACCTCTCCGAACAACAGCTGCCCCCTTCTGCAACAATAGACCCCCCCCACCAGCAATACAGCAATAATAGACCCCCTGCAACAAAAAACTCCCTCAACAGAAGAACCCTTCCAAATCAACTGACCCCCTCCAGCAACAATAGATTCCCCCACCAGCAATAATATACCTCCCCAGCAACAAAATACTCGCCCAGCATCAATAGACCCGCTCACTCAACAGAAGATTCCTCCCAATAAAAATAGATCCCCTCAGGAACAATAGACCCCTAGCAATAATAGACCTCCCCAGGAATATTAGACCCCTCCAGCAATAATAGAGCACCCAGCAACATTAGCCCCCCCCCAGCAATAATAGACCCCCTGCAACAGATTACTCCCCCAGCATCAATAAACCCCTCACTCAACAGTAGACCCCTCCGAACAACAACCGACCCCCTCCTGCAACAATAGATTCCCCCACCAGCAATAATATACCTCCCCAGCAACAAAATACTCCCCCAGCATCAATAGACCCCCTCACTCAACAGAATATCCCTCCCAACAACAATAGACCCCCAAATGAATAATAGACCCCCGGGGAACAATAGACCCCTAGCAATAATAGACCCCCCAGGAATATTAGACCCATCCAGCAATAATACACCACCCAGCAACATTACTCCCCCCAGCAAAAAATGGACCCCCTGCAACAAATTACTCCCCCAGCATCAATAGACCCCTCACTCAACAGTAGACCCCTCCGAACAACAACCAACCCCCTCCTGCAACAATAGATCCCCCATCAGCAATAATAGACCCCCTGCAACAAAATACTCCCCCTAGCATCAATAGACCCCTCCCTCAACAGTAGAACCCTTTCAACAACAATTGACCCCTTCAGCAACAATAGATCCCCCCACCAGCAATAATATACCTCCCCAGCAACAAAATACTCCCCCAGCATCAACAGACCCCCTCACTCAACAGTAGATCCCTCCCAACAACAATTGACTCCCCAGCAACAATAGATCCCCCACCAGCAACAACAGACCCACCCCTAACAAAAGGTCTGCCCCTGCAACAATAGACCCCTCAGCACCCCTTACCATTACCTACATTCAGTTATATGCAAGAATGCATCCCCGACATCCCTTTTGATGTGTATACTCAGGAAACCATTCAGCAGATTCCTTGGGTCTCGGCCACTTATACCTGAGGAGAAAAGCTGTTGGCAGTTTCCCATATACCACTACCAGGGTGGCTTCTGTGAATACAACCTGCAAAAGGGTTGTACCCTAAGACACCAAAGGCGCATATTATAGATGTTGTCGGTAAACGTGCGTTTCGTACACATTGTGGTGGAGCACCTTTTATAAGGGGGATTTGAGGCACTCTTACAAACAGGACACATGGTGATTGGAGTTTTTTCCCAGCAAAGATTCAGGAATATACCGGTATATTTTTTCTGCACTGTGATATTATTTAAAAGGTTTTTTTTCAAATTTTTTTCACTATTTTGAACTTTCAAGCTTATCTGGATTATTAATCGCTCTTTGATTATATGTAATTACTATAAAATGGAGAAACACATATGTGAGAGTCAGCAAGGCTGCACACCCCGAAAAGTTACAAAAATGGAGCGGTTCCCCAAGGGGTTTTTTTTTTTAGCAGCTGAATAAATGGTAGAAAAATTATCAGTTTAAAACCTTTTATTTATCACAACGTTTTTTCAAATTCACAGCGAGTTTAAAATATGTGCTCTGGTTAATGACACGTGTACAACAACATTGAGCATCATCCTTGACAAAAATTGCAGTTGTTGTTTACAATACATTACAACATTGCTGCCCACATGAATACCCTACGCGTTTTGACCCCTACGGTCGCGGTCTTCTTCAGGGTCATTTTTGTTCTAAAGGAATGTATCAAAGACATTTTCTTACCTAACAACACATTAAATATTTCATTTAGTGCAAAATATGTTTCCAAACTTTGGACATATTTTGCACTTAATGAAATATTTAATGTGTTTTTTAAGTAAGAAAATTTCTTTGATACATTCCTTTAGAACAAAAATTACCCTGAAAAAGACCGCGACTGTAGGGGTCAAAACGCGTAGGGTATTCATGTGGACAGCAATGAATAAAAAACACATTAAACATTTAATTTAGTGCAAAATATGTCCAAAGCATGGAAACATATTTTGCACTAAATTAAATATTTGAGCATATATGTGTCGCGGGCACAAAAAAATATGTTAATAAAAATATTATTATAAAGTTAAGTTGCTGCAATCAAAAAAGACACCACTAGGTGAAAAAAATCGGAAAAAACATATGTGTTGAGTGCGCTACTTTACTTTGGATACACCACTTTGTGTGATTTCATACCTGCACAAACATCATGCCCCCCAAAATCCTATATTACATGCAAAAAATGCCCCATTTTTTGCATGTAATATAGGATTTTGGGGGGCATGATGTTTGTGCAGGTATGAAATCACACAAAGTGGTGTATCCAAAGTAAAGTAGCGCACTCAACACATATATTTTTTCCAAATTAAATATAAATATAAAAGAAAATGTAATTGATACATCCCTTTAGAACAAAAAAAAACCCTGAAGAAGACCGCGACTGTAGGGGTCGAAACGCGTCGGGGTATTGATGTGAACAGAAATGTTGTAATGTATTGTAAACAACTGCCTCCACGGTGCAATTTTTGTCAAGGATGATGGTCAATGTTGTTGTACATGTGTCATTAACCAGAGCTCATATTTTAAACTCACTGTGAATATGAAATAACTTTTTGATAAATAAAAGATTTGAATCTAATAATTTTTCTACAATTTATTCAGCTGCTAAAAAATAGGTATTATTTGCATACACTTCAGCTTTACATTTAGTGGTTCCCTTGTAGTCCCCTAGTATTTGGGATTAGCGGAGAGACAGGGTTCTGAAAAGCAGCCCACAGATGCTTTGAAGGGCGACAAAGTGTCCCTCCCCAGAATCCCTTGCTCCCAGGATGGTTATCTGGAAACTTTCCGAAGTCAACCGTTCTTTTTTGTTCTTCCGTCTTTTATTATTCCTGAAAGGCTAAATATTTAATTCAGTGCAAAATATGTCCAAAATATGGAAACATGTTTTGCACTAAGTTAAATATTGTATGTGTTCTTTAAAGTGGAGTTCCACCCACTTTTACAACTCTTCAGCATCCCTCACTAAACTGCGCACTGTATACGACTTGAATATTTAAAAAAAAAATTTTCTCAGCACCTACTGTATATCTTTTGTATTCATTTTTCACTTCCTCCTCCCTGGCCGTGGCCCATCACATCATTTCCTGTTTGCAATGCCTTCTGGGAAGGGGCGGCAACTTCCTCTGACACTGCCGTTGCTATGGAAACTTGACCTGAAACCTATTACACTGCTTGTGCTGCACTGAGCATGTGCGAGATCTGCAAGGATGAGATCCAGGAAGAAATAGGGTCTGGCTTCAGATGCCCACACTTAAGATGGCCACGGCCTGCTGTAAGTTTATAAAATAACAAACTACTGCTATAAACTAACAAAACAGACCTTAGTTTACAGACTAACTTTACTAGAATACATTAAGCTTGTGTATTATAGGGGTATTTTTATTTAAAAAGTATAATTTCGGCTGGAACACCACTTTAAGAAAGAAAATTTCATTAATACATCACTTTAGAACAAAAACCACCTGAAGAAGACCGTGACTGTAGGGGGTCGAAACGCGTTGTACATTCATGTGGACAGCAATGTTGTAATGTATTGTAAATGACCGCCTCCACGGTGCAATTTTTGTCAAGGATGATGGTCAATGTTGTTGTACATGTGTCATTAACCAGAGCTCATATTTTAAACTCACTGTGAATATGAAATAATGTGATAAATAAAAGATTTTGCTCTAATATTTTTTCTACAATTTATTCAGCTGCTAAAAAAAACTCCTTGGGGAACTGCTTCATATATGTGCTATGTGCTAATATAATTGCTATATATATGTGCTAGCGCTTTGCTTTTCATAAGCAGATTGGCCAGCTAAAGCCTACAGCTTCCAGTGGCCAGAAGGGAGGATCATGCACATCTAAAAGCCTGCCCGGGTTGTGTTTTTTTCCATAATACTTTGAAAGAAGATCCAAGGTTGGATGCTGGAGCCTGCCAGCCCATCCAACCAAACTTAGAGCAAAGACCAGCAGGCAATGGGTCTCAAAAAGAGAAAAGGGGGGGGGTAGAGGTTTGGTTAATAGCAGGGGTCTCAAACTGGTGGCCCTCCAGCTGTAGTAAAACTACAAGTCCCATCATGCCTCTGCCTGTGGGTGTCATGCTTGTAACTGTCAGCCTTGCAATGCCTCATGGGACTTGTAGTTTCTTAACAGCTGGAGGGCCCCCAGTTTGAGACCCCTGGTGAATAGGTATTATTTGCATACACTTCAGCTTTACATTTAGTGGTTCCCTTATAGTCCCCTAGTATTTGGGATTAGCGGAGAGACAGGGTTCAGAAAAGCAGCCCACAGGCGCTATGAAGGGGCGACAAAGTGTTCTTCCCCAGAATCCCTTGCTACCAGTATGGTCAGCTGGAAACTTTCCGAAGTCAACTGTTCATTTTTTTTTTTTCCTTCTGCCTGTTATTATTCCTGAAAGGCTAAATAGCTGAAGTTGCCGGTGACATCTATCACCTGAATTATACAGCGTTTTATTTAATTAAACGGATCAATGGTGTGCCGCGTGTAAAATCATTATAATCCAGTCAGGAAAGTAAAGAATTGAAAGGCTAGAGGACAAGGAGAAAATTAGCGCAGAACAATTAGACCTGACAAATCTTTAATGGGACTTTGAAGGCCCGGCAGCCGCCTTCTCTCCTGCCGCAGGTTCACCTGAAGACGCAAATTTCAGCGTCTCTCACCGGAAACAATGGGGGGAACTGGGGGGGGAACGAGGGGGGGGGAGATGAAATGATTTATGATAATTTGCTGCAACAAAAGAACATTCCAGGTGGAAAGAAGAAGTCGACGGAATTTAGAGCTTAAGGAAAATAAATTGATGTCACGAGACAAAAGGAAGGTAGAAGGCCCGTCTCTTCCCACCGCACACAGATAATAACTCATATTTTATTCATTTATCTGCTCTTTTATGTCTTCCAAACTTGTTCACACCATTACATTAACATGGTAAACGGATGGTTATTTATAAGCGTTTTCGTGAACAGTCGGTGGTGGAGAACGGCGTGGATTATGGGCCCGATGTGTCATAGATACTTTGGTTTTTTGAAGGTCCTTGGTATGGTGGTTTGTGGAATTCCTGTGAACAAAAAAAGTGAACTGTGACATCACAGCACACCAAAAAGTGCACAGAGGGTTCAGAATGGTCAAACTTCTGAGGTGGAAAGGGCCTCTAGCCCTGAACATCCTGGGCTGCAAGTCTCATGACAGAGGCAAAGTACTCCATGATCTACCTCGGCTGAAGTGGACCCCCACTCCTCCTGTGGTGCAAGGCTCCTGACAGAGGCAAGGTACTCCATTGTCTACCTAGGCTAAAGCCAGGTGGACCCCACTCCTCCCAAAGTGCAAGGCTCCTGACAGAGTCAAGGTATATCATGGTCTACCTAGGCTAAGGCCAGGTGGACCCTACTCGTCCTGGGGTGCAAGGTTCCTGACAGAGGCAAGGTACATCATGGTCTACCTAAGCTAAAGCCAGGTGCACCCCACTTCTTCCAGGGTGCAAGGCTCCTAAAAGAGGCAAGGTACTCCCTGGTTTACCTAGGCCAAAGCCAGATGGACCCCTCTCCTCCCAGGGTGCAAGGCTCCTGACAGAGGCAAGGTACTCCATAGTCTATCTAGACTGAAGCCAGGTGGACCCCACTCCTCACATGGTGCACGGCTCCTAACAGAGGCAAGGTGTGCTATGGTCCACCTAGACTGAAGCCAGGTGGACCCTACTCCTCCCAGGTGCAAGGCTCCTAAAAGAGGCAAGGTACATCACAGTCTACCTAGACCTAAGAATTTTTTCCCCTGCTGTAGCAAATTGGATCATGCTTTGCTGGGGTTTTTCACCTTCCTCTGGATCAACTGTGGGTGAAGGATTGTGTATATGGGATTATATATATTTTTTTTGTTGAACTAGATGGACTTGTGTCTTTTTTCAACCTAACTATGTAAACTGAAGCCACGTGGACCCCCCTCCTTAGGGACCAGCTGAAGCCAGTCCACCAAGTACTTGGTGAGGTACTCTCCTGAAGAGTGACCCTTCCAGTTAGGGAGAGGAAAAAGACCTGAAGGCCACAGAGCCTTCAGATAAAAAAAAAACCCAGCGGTGATTAATTACCACCAAAAGAAAGCTCTGTCTCAAAAAAATGATTAAAAAAATGATAAAAATTTCATATGGGTACAGCGCTGCATGACCGCTTAATCGTCTTTTGAAATGCAACAGCGCTGAAAGCTGAAAACTGGCCTGGGCAGGAAGGGGGTGAAAGTGCCCGATATTGAAGTGGTTAAGCCCAGACTTTTAATTCATCATTTTTAATTTTTTTTGCACTATTTTTCATCACTATGATTTATTGTTATTTCCGAGCGCAGTTTTCTGAGTTGGTATAGTATTTTAATTCATCTAATTAGTTCTGATCAGTCTAGCAGTTGTTATAAACTATTGTTACACCCTCGATCGATTCCGTCCTGCCATAACCAGTATTGCATTACACCGACACTCTGCGGTTCAGCTGCTTTAAAAATACATACATGGGAAAGACAAATAAAAAAAACGCGGATATTTCGGAGGCCTTTTATATTGTGCACAATCTGGCCTGCAGATTTTTAGCCGAGAGAATGGGACATTAATCTGAGGAGCATTGAGAGAGGCAGCGACGGCAGATGAATATGGTATAGCTTGTAATGTAGCCCAGCGGAGTACTTCCCGGGAAACAAAATGTAAAACGTCTCTGTATGTACGCTCGGCTGCACAGTATCTAGATTACAGCTCTGCAGACGGATGTTCTTTGCTGAGGTTTTTGCTAATGTTTGCAATCTAATTGGGAGTAAAACAGATAGATACAAAGCAGACATGACACAAAGATGCGATAATCATAGTCATCAAGCAGGTGTATGCTCGGTCCACAGCAAAATCAGGAAGACGGCAGCTCTCGTCTAGTGGAACTACAAGTCCCAGCAGCAAATTCCATACAGGTCATTGCCTATGTACAATATCTCACAAAAGTGAGTGCACCCCTCACATTTGTGTAAATATTTTCTTCTATCTTTTCATGTGACATCACTGAAGAAATGACACTTTGCTACAATGTAAAGTAGTGAGTGTACAGCTTGTATAACAGTGTAAATTTGCTGTCCCCTCAAAATAACTCAACACACAGCCATTAATGTCTAAACCGCTGGCGACAAAAGTGAGTACACCCCTAAGTGAAAATGTCCAAATTGGGCCCAAAGTCTCAATATTTTGTGTGGCCACCATTATTTTCCAGCACTGCCTTAACCCTCTTGGACATAATTTATATATCGTATTTATCAGCGTATAACACATACTTTTTCCCCCTTAAAATTAGGGGGAAATCGTGTGTGCGTGTTATACGCCCCGAACGGCTGCCTCGGGGGGGGGGGGGGGGCAGACTAGTGCCACCGAAATAGACAGAGCCGAATCTCCTGTGTACTTGGCTCTGCTCGCAGTCACGCCCAGTCCCGCCTCCTAGCATTGACGTCCTGCCATTGGACCGGTGTTATATCCATAATAAGAGCCGGGCCAAGGGGCGGGACTGAGAGCCGAGTCAAGTACACAGGAGATCAGTCTCTGTTTATTTTGGCAATAACAAGTCTGCAGATGTGCACTGATCAGGCTGCAATGATGGGCAAGGCTGCAGATGGGCGCTGATCAGGCTGCAATGATGGGCAAGGCTGCAGATGGGCACTGATCATGCTACAATGATGGGCAAGGCTGCAGATGGGCACTGATCATGCTGCAATGATGGGCAAGGCTGCAGATGGGCACTGATCATGCTGCAATGATGGGCAAGGTTGCAGATGGGCACTGATCATGCTGCAATGATGGGCAATGGCGAGGCTGCAGAAGGGAACTGATAAGGCTGCATTGATGGGCACTGACCATTATTTTGCTTCAAAGTAGTTTATTAAAAAAAAAAAAAAAGTTTTTTTCCTGAACTTTCCCTCTTAAATTGAAGGTGCGTGTTATACCGCTGTGCGTTTTATACGCCGATAAATACGGTAATTAGTGTGTTAGGCTTCCTGTTAGTTAGGCATTTTGGTTATATGGTTGTAGTTCACTTGCATCTTCACGTTTTCTTGTTTCCTGTTTGGTGTGTGGTCTTTTGTCTTTTGTTTTATTATTAATACATTTACTTCACTATATGTAATCTGGTCTCAGTTTCTAGGTGTAGTCACGCAGATCTAGTCATCTTTGCTGCTGAAACCTGATCCCCCCCCATAACCACCGACCAGGGTATTGGGGAGGAGGCCTTTGTTCTCATTAAGGTAAATTCTGGAAATTCCGCCAGCAAAAGTCCGATGGAGCATACACGCGGTCAGAATTTCCGACCAAATGCTCACATCGGACTTTTGCTGGTGGAATTTCCGATAGTGTGTACGGGGCATTAGTCTTTGAATGGTATTACCTACTGTAGTCATACATGTCTCATATGGCGTGGTATTGACACTTATTATCCGCATTGGAGAGGTTTAGTTGCTATTGCAATTAGTTTGCAGTATTTTAAATGTCTTTTATCTTTATATTAATTGTTAATAAAAAGTTACTGTTTATTTTTCTATTATTGGTGCCATTTTTACAACTTTCTCTATTTATGCAAACCTGGTTTAGATTTTGAACTCTCCAGTTTCAGTAAATCAATCCCCTATGTCTGTGATTGAATGGGCATAAAAATGGGAGCACACACATCGAGGTCCTCTGAAATGATTTATTCAAATGACATGCACAGCATCAAAGCCTACCAAAAAAAAAGTTTACATGTTTTAAACACACTGCTCTTTATTGAAGTTCTCATTGAAACCTAAGATGGAGCTGTATAGTGGGTGGGCGAAGGGGTGGAGTCATTCTCTGACTCATACACTTGTGTGTGTGACTATAGCTAAAGCTATTGAGCTCTGTCAACAACATGCTTTCTATAGCAAACAATCTAAGGGGGAAATTATCAACTTGTTTATATGTGCTTGAGAAAAAATAATAATATTAAATATATATATATATAATATATATATATAGATAGATAGATAGATAGATAGATAGATAGATAGATAGATAGATAGATAGATAGATAGATAGATAGATAGATAGATAGATAGATATCTTTTTCTTCATCCCCAACAGATATCCTTTGTTCATCCCATGAAAAAGGCCATCTGCAAATTCCTTATATTGACCTTGAATATACAGTAGTTACAAATTGAATCACTTTATTTATTGTGACTTTTTTTTTTTTTAAATGTGACTTTTTTTTTTTAAATGTGACTTTTTTTTTTTTTGTATAATATTTTATAATATTTTATATAAATACCATTGTTGGCCTATGTGGCCTTTGCAGTGTTATAGAACATTGTGAAACAAGATTTTATATTCTACTGAAGATTTCTGTATGTCTTTTGTATTTCTCCGGGTACATTGTACATTCTACAGAGCAAGGTGCAGATGCCTTTTTGTTCCTGTTGTATTCTGCATTGGTAGCAACAAAGGTTTTTATGTTCGCACCATGGAAAAAAAGAAGAATGGAATATGATGGCCCTATGTATATAAAAGATGATGATAAAAAAGGATGTGGAAACACATCTTTAAAGTGTGTCTAAACCTAAAATATATTTTTATGTTTATTGCAATTCTTTTTTTTTTTGTTGTATTGTTGTCTTGTTGTATCCTGTTGTATACAACAAGACTGACAAGATTCTAAATATCATGAGAATGAGGTTCTGAAAGACAAAGCAAAGTCATCCGTAGCTGCCCAAGAACAGATCTTTCTCTTCATTTCTGTCTATTGTAACCACCTACATTGAGGACATCACCCCTGAGGCCTACCGTTCCATGTACCATTCTGGGACCTCTTTTCTCCATCCACGGAAGCTGGATGGAGAAAAGAAGCCTGTTTGACCCGATTGAACATAGTTTTATTGGGTCCAAAGGTTCCGGTAAGCCTTCTTATTGTTGGTGGGGATGCACCTTTGAACTATCTTTTCCTTCACGTTTGGATAAGTGCAATATGAAGTCATATGTGTACTGAGGATCACTACTACCCTGCAAGATTTATTTCTTGAGGACTTTTAGGACTTTTCCAATTTTAATTTCAAACAAATATTTTCATGTCCTTTTTTAACTATGATTGCCACATTTGAAGAGTCAATTGCCCTTTACAGCATGCAATATATGGTTGTTTCATATTAGCGCTACACATTTTTTTTTTCACCTGGAGTATTGGTACTGCGGCCAATTAGAAGGCAGCTCTCTTGATTTGTGCTTTGCTTAAAGGGTAGGGGACACGTTGCTCTACATTTCAGCAATGCATTGCTACATCAAAGCCTACTGCAGTCCTCCATACCTGCCTCCTGTTCAGCGACCCCTGTGCATTCCAGTGTCTCCAGTGACTCCTGTGTTTCCAATAACCCTTGTGTGCTACTGTGTCTCCAGTGAGTCCCATGCGGTGGCGGTGCGTCTTCTCTCCAGCCACCCCCTCTATCACCAATAGATAGATTCATGCATTGCATGAATCTATCTATGGCCACCGCTGCCACCCCCTATTCAGGTGCCGGTCCCTTTTCAGGCGCCGGAATTACAGCCGCGGGGGGTGTTTTTGAAGCACCTGATCAGAGCCATAGGCTCTAATAGGCGTCAAAAAAGGTAAACAGGGAGCGTCATGCCTGGCGCTCGCAGTTCACCCAGCTGTGTTAGAAAAGCGAATGAGTATTCGCTTTCCTAACACTGAACCTCCTCTCCACCAATCAGGTGCTCGGGTCTGTTACCCGTCACCTGATTGGCTGAAACGACAGGCACTGTGATTGGACGCCTATCAGGCGTCCAATCATAGGAGAGGACGGGAGGAGAGGACGGGAGAAGACATCGAGGACATGGAGGAGCATGGAGGACACCACTCGCCGCCCACCGCCGTCACCCGCTGCCCCACCGAGACAGGGTAAGTGTCGGGCAGACGGCGGAGGGGGAGCACAGTGGGAGCATTTGATGGGCACAGTGGGAGCATTTGAGGGCACAGTGGCAGCGTTTGATGGGCACAGTGTCAGCGTTTGATGGCACAGTGGCAGCGTTTGATGGCACAGTGGGAGCATTTGATCGGCACAGTGGCTGGGTTTGATGGGCACAGTGAGGCTGCAATTAATGTTTTTTTTCAGAATTTTTCAGTTTGTTTGTGCCCCCCCAAAAAATTTTGAGCACCAGCCACCACTGGTCCCATGTCTTCAATAACCCAGGAGCCCCCTGTGCATTTCTTTGTCTCCAGTGACTCTTGTGTGTTCCTGTGTCTCCAGTTACCCCTGTGTGTCTCCAGTGACTCCTGTGTGTTCCTGTGTCTCCAGTGTGTCTCCAATGACTCCTGTGTGTTCCTGTGTCTCCAGTGTGTCTCCAGTGACTCCTGTGTGTTCCTGTGTCTCCAGTGTGTCTCCAATGACTCCTGTGTGTTCCTGTGTCTCCAGTGTATCTCCAATGACTCCTGTGTGTTCCTGTGTCTCCAATGACTCCTGTGTGTTCCTGTGTCTCCAATGACTCCTGTGTGTTCCTGTGTCTCCAATGACTCATGTGTGTTCCTGTGTCTTCAGTGACTCCTGTGTGTTCCTGTGTCTCCAATGACTCCTGTGTGTTCCTGTGTCTCCAATGATTCCTGTGTGTTCCTGTGTCTCCAGTGACTCCTGTGTGTTCCTGTGTCTCCAATGACTCCTGTGTGTTCCTGTGTCTCCAGTGTCTCCTGTGTGTTCCTGTGTCTCCAATGACTCCTGTGTGTTCCTGTGTCTCCAATGACTCCCGTGTGTCCCTGTGTCTCCAATGACTCCTGTGTGTTCCTGTGTCTCCAGTGACTCCTGTGTGTTCCTGTGTCTCCAATGACCCCTGTGTGTCCCTGTGTCTCCAATGACTTATGTGTGTTCCTGTGTCTCCAATGACTCCTGTATGTCCCTGTGTCTCCAATGACTCCTGTGTGTCCCTGTGTCTCCAATGACTCCTGTGTGTTCCTGTGTCTCCAATGACCCCTGTGTGTCCCTGTATCTCCAATGACTTATGTGTGTCCCTGTGTCTCCAGTGTGTCTCCAGTGACCCCTGTGTGTCTCCAATGACTCCTGTGTGTCCCTGTGTCTCCAATGACTCCTGTGTGTCCCTGTGTCTCCAACGACTCCTGTATGTCCCTGTGTCTCCAATGACTCCTGTGTGTCCCTGTGTCTCCAATGACTCCTGTGTGTCCCTGTGTCTCCAATGACTCCTGTGTGTTCCTGTGTCTCCAGTGTGTCTCCAGTGACCCCTGTGTGTCTCCAATGACTCCTGTGTGTCCCTGTGTCTCCAATGACCCCTGTGTGTCCCTGTATCTCCAATGACTTATGTGTGTTCCTGTGTCTCCAGTGTGTCTCCAGTGACCCCTGTGTGTCTCCAATGACTCCTGTGTGTCCCTGAGTCTCCAATGACCCCTGTGTGTCCCTGTATCTCCAATGACTTGTGTGTGTTCCTGTGTCTCCAGTGTGTCTCCAGTGACCCCTGTGTGTCTCCAATGACTCCTGTGTGTCCCTGTGTCTCCAATGACTCCTGTGTGTCCCTGTGTCTCCAGTGACTCCTGTTTGTCCCTGTGTCTCCAGTGACTCCTGTTTGTCCCTGTGTCTCCAGTGACTCCTGTGTGTTCCTGTGTCTCCAGTGACTCCTGTGTGTTCCTGTGTCTCCAATGACTCCTGTGTGTCCCTGTGTCTCCAGTGACTCTCCAGCGGAGATGCAGACAACAATAAAATCCTTACAGAGGATTGACTGAAAGATCCTTCCACACTTCCAAAACGTTAAAATAAGCTTTAATTTGCAAAACTGAATAAGTTAAGATTTTATTTTTTGGGGACAGATTCTTTTTTTAAAGATTAATAACTGTGATAAAGCCCCGACTGCATCCAAATGAAAAGAGCAGGAAGAATAAAAATAATAAGGTAACCTGGCGATAAAATTGAAATAATAATGGAAAAAATAAATGTGGGGAATCAGACAATGAGGTTTCTGTGTTACAGGTGACATGCATGTTGATGAGTCCCACAGATAATGAGTTACACAGATTACAGCCCCGGACAGGCTCTCGGGGACATCATTAGTGCTTCATGAAGTGTGTTATGGTTTATTATAATGGATAAAGTAATGACCGCGGTGTCACAGTGCCAGCAGCAGATGGGACGGCTCCTGTTTAAGAGTTATGATAATTATTTGTGTTTTTCTTTATGCCCTCTCTGAAAACAATTAAGGCATTGATTAAATGGGCCGAGTCCAATTAGGACCAAGATGGAAGAGCCAAAGGGTTATTTTTACATTGCAAAAATAAAACAACAAAAAGGTCTGTCCGTCCAGAACCAGTATTTTCCGTTTTTGGAGGTTGCCGGTACATTTAATAACAGGATCGTTTTTTGGGTTTTTTTTATATCTTGTAGGATTTTACATTTATTTTTTTGCAATAGGGAAGGCACAGTGATAATTTACAGAGGTGAAAACACATATCCAAAATGTAGCCAGGAGCTCTAATGGGATATACAGTGCCTTGAAAAAGTATTCATACCCCTTGACATTTTCCACATTTTGTCATGTTACAACCAAAAACGTAAATGTATTTTATTGGGATTTTATGTGATAGACCAACACAAATGGCTCATAATTGTGAAGTGGAAGGAAAATGATAAATGGTTTTCAAACTTTTTTACACCTAAATATGTGAAAAGTGTGGGGGGTACATTTGTATGGCGCCCGCCGGAGTCAATACTTTGTAGAACCGCCTTTCACTGCAATTACAGCTGCAAGTCTTTTTGGGGATGTCTCTACCAGCTTTGCACATCTAGAGAGGGACATTTCTGCCCATTCTTCTTCTTTGCAAAATATCTCAAGTTCTGTCAGATTGGATGGAGAGCGTCTGTGAACAGCAATTTTCAAGTCTTGCCACAGATTCTCAATGTGATTTAGGTCTGGACTTTGACTGGGCCATTCTAACACATGAATATGCTTTGATCTAAACCATTCCATTGTAGCTCTGGCTGTATGTTTAGGGTCGTTGTCCTGCTGGAAGGTGAACCTCCGCCCCAGTCTCAAGTCTCTTGGAGACTCTAACAGGTTTTCTTCTAAGATTTCCCTGTATTTGGCTCCATCCATCTTCCCATCAACTCTGATCAGCTTCCCTGTCCCTGCTGAAGAAAAGCATCCCCTGTCAATACTGTTTGTGTTTATGGGGAGTGTCACATGAATTTCTTTCCTGTAACCCATGGTTGCATTAAAGCGGTTGTATAGTCTTTTTTTTTACTTTTACCTACAGGTAAGCCTATAAAAAGGCTTAGGAGATATTCCCCTTGCTATGAGCCGCTGACTGCAGCAGCGCATGCGCACAGGGGATTCTCAGCTGAAGGCCCGGCAACTGCCGGACCTTGCCGGGAAAGAAATCTCCCGCGCGCATGCGCAGGAGTGATGACATCGCGGCTCCAGCCACTCACATCGCTGGAACCGCGATACCCGGAAGACACGCCGAGGCAACATGTCAGCTACCTCGGCGTGGACCAGGTAAGATACCGACGCCTCGTTCTAAGGTAAGTATATCATAATGCGCTAGTATGCTGTGCATACTAGCGCATTATGCCTTTTGCTTTACAGGGGTAAAAAAAAAATTAAAAATTTCAGCGGGTATACAACCGCTTTAAAGAAATTTGCACTGTGTATGGCCTGCCTGACCTACTGCTAGTATAACTTTAGGTGGACTGACACTTTAAAACCATTTCTGCTTCACAAATATGGGTTGTAAGATCTAGTGGGCAAAGGGTTCCAGTATGTAATGGCAGGGGAAGCATCCTCTGCTGTCTCCCTTCCCTCATTCTTTCTTCTGTCTCCTTCTCTCTTCTCTTCATTCCCTCCTCCTATTCTCTCTTTTCCCATCCTCTGTTTTCTTCCCCTTTCTACCTGTTACTTCCTCTTCCATCCTCTGTCCCCTCCCACACCCCAATCCACTCCTTTTTCCTTCTCCCCCATTTCTCTCCCAACCCCTGTCCCCTCCCCTCCCCCACCTCTCTACTCCTCTGTCTTTTCCTCTTTACCCTCCCCTGATCTCCACTCCTTGTCTCTCCCCTGTCTTTTCCGTTTTCTCTCTCATTCTCTACCCCCTCCTCTACTCTCAGCTCCCACCATCTTTCCTCTTCTCTCTCCGATCCTCTGTCCTTGTCCCTCCCCTACCATTCTCTTTCTTGTCCCCTCCTCTCCTCTTCTTCCTCCCCCTCTCCCATTCTCTGTCTTTTCCCCTCCTCCCCTCTCCATAGTTTTATTCCCTCCTCTACTCTTTTCTCCCATTCTATGTCTCCTTCCCTCCTCTCCACTCCTCTGTCCTCTGTCCTCCTTCCAACCCCCCACCGTTCTCCTTCTCCAGCCTCTTCTCTTCTCTCCCTTTCTCTGTCTTCACCCCTCCCCACCTCTCCTCTCCAATCCTCTGTCCTCTACCTTCCCTTCCTCTCCTTCCCCTTTTTCTCTCCCTTTATCTGTGTTCTCTTCAACTCTCAAAACCCCCACCTCTATCTTTCCCCTCTCCCCATCTCTCCTCTCCCTTTCTCTGTCTTTCTCCATCCCCACCTCTCCTCTGTCCTTTTTCCTTCCCACCTCTCCGCTCCCATCCTCTGTCCTTTCCCATCCCACCTCTCCTTTCCCACTCTCTGTTCTTTCCCTTCCCACCTCTCCTCTATCCTTTCTCTTCCCACCTCTCCTCTCCCATCCTCTGTCCTTTTCCTTCCCACCTCTCCTCTCCCATCCTCTGTCCTTTCCCATCCCACCTCTCCTTTCCCATTCTCTGTTCTTTCCCTTCCCACCTCTCCTCTGTCCTTTCCCTTCCCACCTCTCCTCTCCCATCCTCTGTCCTTTCCATCCCACTTCTTCTCTCCCATCCTCTATCCTTTCCCATCTCACCTCTCCTTTCCCATCCTCTGTCCTTTCCCTTCCCACCTCTATTCTCCCATCCTTTGTCTTTTCTCATCGCACCTCTCCTCTGTCCTTTCCCTTCCCACCTCTCCTTTCCCATCCTCTGTCCTTCCCCTTCCCACCTCTATTCTCCCATCCTCTGTCCTTTCCCATCCAACCTCTCCTTTCCCATCCTCTGTCCTTTCCCTTCCCACCTCTATTCTCCCATCCCCTGTTCTTTCCCGTCCAACCTCTCCTTTCCCATCCTCTGTCCTTTCCCATCCCACTTCTCCTCTCCCATCCTCTATCCTTTCCCATTCCACCTCTCCTCTGTCCTTTCCCTTCCCACCTCTCCTCTGTCCTTTCCCTTCCTACCTCTCCTTTCCCATCCTCTGTCCTTTCCCTTCCCACCTCTATTCTCCCATCCTCTGTCCTTTCCCATTCCACCCCTCCTCTGTCCTTTCCTATTCCACCCCTCCTCTGTCCTTTCCTTTCCAACCTCTCCTTTCCCGTCCCCCCACCTCTCCTTTCCTATCCTCTGTCCTTTCCCTTCCAACCTCTATTCTCCCATCCTCTGTCCTTTCCCTTCCCACCTCTCCTTTTCTATCCTCTGTCCTTACCCATCCCACCTCTATTCTCCCATCCTCTGTCCTTTCCCTTCCCACCTCTCCTCTCTCATCCTCTGTCCTTTCCCTTCCCACCTCTATTCTCCCATCCTCTGTCCTTTCTCATCCCACCTCTCCTCTGTCCTTTCCCTTCCCACCTCTCCTCTCTCATCCTCTGTCCTTTCCCTTCCCACCTCTGCTTTGCCATCCTCTGTCCTTTCCTCTCCTCCACTCTTTTTCTCCTCTCTCCCTCCCTGTCTCTCTCTCTCTCTTTTCCTTCATTTTCACATTTCTTAGTCTCACCCTACCGCCTCCCCGTTATTAATTGCCCCCCCCCACCTCCCAGTGTACACACCCAGAGTAAACCATCACAGCGCCGGGGGCTGCTAATGTAACCTTCTACAAAATTATTAATGGTTCCTCCGATCGTCCCCGGACGACTCCCCTTCTGAAGGTAAAGACTGCAATCTGTCACCTCTGGCCGATCCATTGCAAATTACATCCAATTCTGCTGCAGGGGACACCCAGGAACGCCGGCACAGCTGCTTCACCGTCGCAGGCCGCCGCCTCTCTACAAATAACTCCGGAGAAGCTACTTCTTCTCTGAATACGGGCACATCTGGGCTCTGCCAGGCACCACGGGGCACAGAGTTATACATATGGTTCTTAAAAGAGAACTCCAGCCTCATAAATAAAAAAAAGAAAAATGGAGATTGCTTTTATATGAAAAAAAAAAAAAAAAGTCCAAATCACAAAATCAGATGAATGAGTCCCAGCAGTCCCTGCAACTGTGCTAAAGGAACAAGGTCTGTTCAATCTACCGTATTAACAGCATCATCCAGAAGGTCAATTGCAGGCGATGGGAAGGGGGGCACAATAGCTGTAAGCTGCAGAAGTTGGCTGTGAGACATAAATAGGGGGGAGGGGGGAGGTAACAACCAGCATAGTGACAAAGAATGCTGTAATTGGCAGTATGCTGCAAATGACGTTCGTACGATCAGTACAGCTCAGTGGGCGGAGCTGAGAAAAACCCAAATAGCACGGGGGATGGTGTTCCCAAGATTCCAGCCTACTGTCAGAAAGGCAATATGTGACCTGCTGGACTACAGCTATTTGGCTGCTTGAATACGGAATCCATGCTCACTGCACTAAAAAGAGACAATAGGTAGAGATAGATGGACTTATCTGACTTCCTCTGCCCTGCTGAGCCCTGCCCTTTGCCCTGCTGAGCCCGTCTTATGCCCTGCTGATCCTATCCTCTTCCCTGCTGACTCCAGTCCTCTGTCCTGTGATCCCTATACATTGCCCTGCTGACCCCATCTTCTCCCCAGGTGATTTATTTTCCTATTCTATTCTCTGCCCTGCTGACCTTTCTCTTTCACCGTTAGGTGCTCCAGCAATGAGATCTCCCTACTATAATTTCTCACTCTGCTCTTGCCTGCCTGCAGTTTTGGGTGTTCCTGCCCACCTCTGTTTGTCCCAGCTCCTCCCTTTATATAATCTATAATATACAATAAATAAACCCTCATAACTAGCAGAGCAGGTATACAGACCCACCCATGGTGGGAACCCCTCATAATGGGCACAGCAGGTGTACAGACTCGGGAACTCAGCACAGGGATGGTGGGAACCCCTCATAATGGGAACAGTGGGTGTACAGACCTGGGAACTCAGCACAGGGATTGTGGATCCCCTCATAATGAGCACAGCAGGTGTGCAGACCTGGGAACCCAGCACAGGGATGGTGGGAACCCCTCATAATGGGCACAGCAGATGTACAGACCCGGGAACTCAGCACAGGGAGGGTGGGAAACTGCCATTCTGCTCCTTGACAGTGAGGTGTGAGGTTGCTGGTTCCTTATCTCCTGTGCTTCCAGAGACCAGGGGCTAGAGTCACTTCTCTGCCCCAGGAGGAATGCTGGATCCTGGGGAGGACCCTGGCGGAGGCCCCCTGGATAGGCCTGTGGAAGATTCTGGGTCTGGCCAAGAGAGAGATGAGTCTCTGTCTGCCTTTAGACAGAGGACTGTCAGCAAGTTGAAGCTGATTGAGAAGGAAGAGGAGAAATTGTTGGTTTTGATGGCTGAATTTAGGAAGAAAAAACTAATTTGTGCCAAACTATACAGTAAGAAGAGACCGGCTCTGAGACCTGAGTTGAAGGACTTGGAACAAGCTGTGAAGAAGCAGAAAGAACTGGTGAGTTCTCTGAAGGAGAATAGTGGAATATTTAAAGAAAAATATAGAAATGAGGAACGTTTCAACCGAATGAGAAGAGGAGCCGCTTCCTGCATGGAAAGTGATCCAATCAGTGAGGAGATGCAGGTACCGACAGAGTCAGCAGAGAGTGAGAAAGTGGGCCCGGAGGATGAGCCCAGCTCTTCAACACCTCAGGCATCTGCTGAGCCCTCAATGGCGAAGGCCTCTGTCCCCCTCACTCCCCAGCAATATGGAACATCTGAGCAGGAGTTTGAAGGTACTGGCATGCTGGAATTCATCTGTAAGCTGGAATCCCCTCCGGGTGCGGATTCCCCAGATGATGATGAGAAGATGGACGCTGTTCCTCACCCTGTGAAACAGAGACCTGTAGTGAGAGCAAGATCCACCATGAAGTCAGCAGCAGCTGGGGGGAAGTCTTATCCCACCGTCAGCCATGACATCGCAAAGGTAACAACACAGCAAGCAGGTTCAGTGTGTGATGTGGACTTTATTAATGACAATGAGCCTGCTGAGGGTTGTAGTGCTACAGGCAGTCAGCCCAGACCCATAGACAATGTACAGCATGCAATGCAGTCTGAATTACCTGCTAAAAACAAAGCTTCAGATGGAACTGGTGAGAGTAACTGTCAGCTTCTGGGGGAAGAGTCTGCAGAGAGGAGCGCCATGGACAATGCAGTGACTTTGCCTAGACCAGACACAGCGGCTGTTCCTGAATGGTGGAGGAGATGCTGGGTGCAGTAGTGCTACAACTCTCCAGGAATCTGCAGTAATTAAGACTGTGATTGAACCCAGGAAAGAAGCTGAGTGTTCAGAGCAGGTGGAGAGGGCGGGTACAAAGTACAATTTGTCCTTTATCCGTCTGTGGACATATTTTGGGAGAAGTATGAGCACGTGTGTAGGAGCCTGCCGGACTGGAGAGGGCTTATCCCCAAGCTTGTATCACGCCAGCCACTCATTAAAATGGTGACAATTCTTGTCCGCAATGAGTCCATACCACAAGGGGATTTATCTGTATGGTTGAGGAGGTATGGAGATGTCCTGAGCCCCCTAAAGAAGATTTTGGATGATCGGGGAATATGGACAGGGGGGTGGTCTGTGCAGTTAAAATTTTAAAATAAAAGGTTGTTGACGATGTCATCCAGCATCTGCCATCCTCAGCTTTCCTGGGGAGGGACAGGCTGACCATCTTCTACCCGGGCCAGCCAAAGCTATGCAACAAGTGTGGAGATAAAGGGCATCTTGCATCCTCCTGTCCGGTGATAAAGAGCTCTCTGTGTCAGGGTGTAGGACATTTGGTAAAGGACTGTAATATTATAAGGTGCAATCTGTGCAATGTGGTGGGGCATCCTTACAGTCAGTGTCCTGAGGCAATGCACAACAAGCCTGAGCTTTTGAGAGAGTTCTTCTGCCTGGACATGGAGGATGCTCAGAGCTCAGCAGCTGGGGTGCCTGTGATTCCATCTGAATCTGTGCCAATACCCAAAGTGTCTGTGTCTTCCCAGTCTGTGGTGCCCCAGTTGGTGACAATACTTAATATGTCTGTGTCTTCCCAGTCTGTGGTGCCCCAGTCTGTGACAATACTTAATATGTCTGTGTCTTCCCAGTCTGTGCATTTACCTAGTGTGCCAGTGTCTTCCCAGTCTGTAGGTAAGGTTTCAGTTACCAAGAATTTGTCCATTCCTTCTATGTCTTCTAAAATTGCAGAGGCAGCGAGAGGTGCTGAGGCAGGTGCATCAAGCGCAGTGCCTCCCCCCGCGCTGCAGGGCTTCTATTGAGGATAGTGGGGTACAGAGGAGTGGGGAAAATGGTGAAGAGGCTGGCCTGGGGTGGTAGATAAGGGAAGGGAGTGTGGGGGGGAGGATAGGTGTGGGGAGGCTGTTGACTCCGGTTTGTCCAAGGATGATATGGAGTGGTTGGAGGATAAAAGGAGGAGGGGCAAAAGAAAGAAAAAAAAAGAGGTGCAGTTACCTTAAGAGCCGGTTCACACATGGGTGACTTGTCAGGCGACTTAGCCGCCTGACAAGTCGCCTCCCGTTCTGAACAATGGAACTGTTCTAATAGGAGCGACGCAAGTCGCTCCGGCTTAGAAAAAGGTTCCTGTACTACTTTGGGGGCGACTTGGGGCGACTTGCATAGACTTCTATACAGAAGTCGTTTTGCAAGTCGCTGCGGAAGTCGTTTGCAGGTCGCCTCGCTGAGGCGACCTGCAAGTCGTGCCGCCCCTGTGTGAACCGGGGCTAAGTCCTAAGGTTTTGCCTTTGGCAAATAAGTTTGGGGTCCTGTCAGATGATGAGGATGATGAATGGGACTCGTTCAGTTCGGCATCCTCTATGGAGGATGAGTGCCAGGGTGCAGACTGTCAGCGCAGAGAACGTCATTGACTGCCATCTATTCCTCCATAGTGCTGCTACCCGTCTATGTGACAGCAGAATTTATAGCAGCCACGTCCACGAGTGTCTTTGGGGGATGATCGTGCAGCACTTTTGCTTTTACTGCTGTCCTGTACATTGGGCATTACATTTATCAGGGGTCGTGTAGGGTGGGGGCGCCTCATCAATCCATTTACATCCAATCAGGTAATAATACACTACAGGGGTTATGGTAAAGAAAAGAGAGAGATCAGACAATTAGAGTGTAAGTCTGGCCATAGATAATACGATTTTCTTGGTGGAAGGAATAAAAATCGCTCGATTCCCCCATCAACACTGACTGAATCCCTCCCGCTGTAGCTGCACTATTGTATTCTGCCAGTGGGGGGCGCCGGGAGAATTCCAGGCTGGCAAAATACAATGGTTACTTCTAGTTCGAACATGCTGGTTGTACCCAAGATGATTGATCAATCAACCTCAGTACAATCAGCCTGCCCATACATGGTTGGAATCATAGCCAGTCCCAGCTGAAATGGCCAAGATTTGTTCTGTATATGGCCGGCTTACTTGTATGGCCAGCGTAAGAAAGCTGGTAAGAAACCAGCTTGGTCCAATGTAAGTATGTATGTGCCATATCGATCCCCATAGAACAATCGATATTGTGGGCACCGCTAATTCACCACTACTTCAACCCCTACTACACTGCTACTACACCACTACTTCAACCCCTACTACACCCCTACTACACCACTACTTCAACCCCTACTACACCCCTACTACACCACTACTTCAACCCCTACTACACCACTACTTCAACCCCTACTACACCCCTACTACACCACTACTTCAACCCCTACTACACCCCTACTACACCACTACTTCAACCCCTACTACACCACTACTTCAACCCCTACTACACTGCTACTACACCACTACTTCAACCCCTACTACACCACTACTTCAACCCCTACTACACCCCTACTACACCACTACTTCAACCCCTACTACACCACTACTTCAACCCCTACTACACCCCTACTACACCACTACTTCAACCCCTACTACACCCCTACTACACCACTACTTCAACCCCTACTACACCACTACTTCAACCCCTACTACACCTCTACTACACCACTACTTCAACCCCTACTACACCACTACTTCAACCCCTACTACACCCCTACTACACCACTACTTCAACCCCTACTACACCACTACTTCAACCCCTACTACATCGCTACTACACCACTACTTCAACCCCTAGTACACTGCTACTACACCACTACTTCAACCCCTACTACACTGCTACTACACCACTACTTCAACCCCTCCTACATCACTACTTCAACCCCTACTACACCACTACTTCAACCCCTACTACATCGCTACTACACCACTACTTCAACCCCTAGTACACTGCTACTACACCACTACTTCAACCCCTACTACACTGCTACTACACCACTACTTCAACCCCTACTACACCACTACTTCAACCCCTACTACACTGCTACTACACCACTACTTCAACCCCTACTACACTGCTACTACAACACTACTTCAACCCCTACTACACTGCTACTACACCACTACTTCAACCCCTACTACACAGCTACTACACCACTACTTTAACCCCTACTACACTGCTACTACACCACTACTTCAACCCCCACTACACCCCTACTACACCACTACTTCAACCCCTACTACACCACTACTTCAACCCCTCCTACACTGCTACTAAAGCACTACTTCAACCCCTACTACACCACTACTTCAACCCCTACTACACCACTACTTCAACCCCTCCTACACTGCTACTACACCACTACTTCAACCCCTACTACACTGCTACTACACCACTACTTCAACCCCACTACTTCAACCCCTTCTACACCACTACTTCAACCCCTTCTACACCACTACTCCAACCCCTACTACACCACTACTTCAACCCCTACTACACCACTACTTCAACGCCTACTACACTGCTTACTACACCACTACTTCAACCCCTCCTACACTGCTACTACACCACTACTTCAACCCCTACTACACTGCTACTACACCACTACTTAAACCCCTCCTACATCACTACTTCAACCCCTACTACACCACTACTTCAACCCCTACTGCACCACTACTTCAACCCCTGCCACACTGCTACTACACCGCTACTACACCACTACTTCAACCCCTACCACACCGCTACTGCACCACTACTTCAACCCCTACTGCACCACTACTTCAACCCCTGCCACACTGTTACTACACCACTACTTCAATCCCTACCACACGGCTACTACTAGTGAAAGGAAAGTCTGGGTGGCTGCACACCAAACTGAGATCCAAATGCCTTTATTCATATAAAACAATGAAGAACATGAGAAGCACTACTTGTACAAGCAAGGAAGGAAAGGCTGCTACTACACCACTACTTCAACCCCTACTACACTGCTACTACACCACTACTTCAACCCCCACCACACAGCTGTTACATTGCTACTACACCACTACTTCAACCCCTTACTACACTGCTACTACACCACTACTTCAACCCCTATGACACTGCTACTACACCACTACTTCAACCACTACTACACTGCTACTACACCATTACTACACCACTACTTCAACCTGCCTACTACTACACCACTACTTCAACCCCTACTACACTGCTACTACTAGTGAGAGGAAAGTCCGTATAACTGCACACCAAACTGAGATCCAAATGCCTTTATTCATATAAAACCACGAAGAACATGAGGAGCACTACATGTACAAGCAAGGAAGGAATGGATGCTACTACACTGCTACTACACCACTACTTCAACCCCTACCAAACTGCTATTTCATCGCCATTACACTCCTACTATACTGCTTCTACACTTCCTCTACACTGCTACTATTCCGCTACTACATTGATACTACACCGTTACTACACCACTACTACTACACCACTACTACAGTGATCGTCCCTAGCTTCCCAGTTATAGATTGTTACAAATAATCTTTAAATTGTTACTTTCCTGTCCTGTGTAGCTGAAGACCGTTAGAAGAGATTGAATAGCCATCCATAGTGGGGGCCGATCTAAACAGTCCATTTAATTTGCAGCCAATCAGATAACACTACAATACAGGGGTTTTAGTAAAGGAAAGAGATTGTACAATCAGATTGCAACGTGTGTGGCAAGTGCAAGAAAACTGGTAATAAACCAGCTTGGATCAATGTAAGTATGTACTGTACAGTATGTGCCATATCCCCATGGAAGCTGGAAATGACTGTAGTAGGCACCGCTACTATATTGCTACTACACCATCACTACATTGCGACTATATCACTACTACTACTACTACTGCACCTCTACTACACTGCTACTTCATCACTACTACTACACCACTACTACTACACCACTACCACTGCACTACTACTACACTGCTGCTACACCACTACTACTACTACTGCACCGCTGCTACACCACTACTACAACACTACTTCTACAACGCTGCTATACCACTACTACACCGCTAATACTGCACCTCTACAACACTCCTACTACATCACTATTACTGCACCTCTACCACATTGCTACTACACCACTACTACATCACTACAACTGCACCTCTACTACACTGCTACTACTGCACCTCTACAACACTGCTACTACACCACTACTACTACTACATCACTACTACTGCACCTCTACTACACTGCTACTACTGCACCTTTACAACACTGCTACTACACCACTACTACTGCACCACTATTACTGCACTGCTACTACACCGCTACTACTGCACCACTACTACATCACTACTTCTACACCACTACTACTGCACCTCTACAACACTGCTACTACACCGCTACTACTGCACCTCTACAACACTACTACTGCACCTCTACAACACTGCTACTACACCGCTACTACTGCACCTCTACACCACTACTACTGCACCTCTGCCACATTGCTACTACACCACTACAACTGCACCTCTACTACACTGCTAATACACCACTACTACACTTCTACTACTGCACCTATAAAACACTGCTACTACACCATTACTACTACATCAATATTACTACACTGCTGCTACACCAATACTACTATACTGCTACTACAGTGATTGCCTCTAGTTTCTGGGTTATAGACTGTCACAAATAATTCTGGAATGGTAACTTTCCTGTCTTGTGTAGATGAAGAACAATAGACAGACGGAGGTGCCATCAGCCATGTACAGTATAAAGTAGAGGAAGCGCCACTCCAAGATTAAAAAGGGAAACGTTGTAGCAATCCATTACTTTCCACTCCAGATCCGTCATCTACACAATCTCCGAGTGACACAATCATCAATCTACTTCAATCTAGAAGGAAAAGACAAGACAGATCATATAAATATCTTATTGGACTTTCCACCGTTACTACTTCACTCCGCCATTCCCAGACCTCTTCTGTGCCTTCTGAATAGTTCATGTAGACGGTGTTGTCTCTTGTCACCGTCTATCACCCGCCGTTATCTCCGCCTTGTCTCATGTCACCGTCTCTCAGCTCAGCCTCTCACCAGACATTAAATATAAATGTCACCAACTCCATCCGTGGCGTCCTCAGTTCATCTCCATGATACGGCATCCAGGGAACTACTACTGAGAGGGATCTGTACTGGTTTGGGGACAATTCCAGTTTTCTTTTTTTAACATTTATTTTAAAATGTAATCAAACCATTTTTATTCACCAACTTACAGTCGTTGTTTTGGGTCCCTTTCATGTAGACGGTCCGTCTGTCCACAGAAGAAAAAGGACAGCAATACACTATATTACCAAAAGTATTGGGACACCTCCCTTTACACGCACATTACCTTTAATGGCATCCCAGTCTTAGTCCATAGGGTTCAATATTGCGTTGGCCCACCCTTTGCAGCTATAACAGCTTCAACTCTTCTGGGAAGGCCGTCCACAAGGTTTAGGAGGGTGTCTATGGGAATGTTTGACCATTCTTCCAGAAGCGCATTTGTGTGGTCAGGCACTGATGTTTTTCGAGATACACAGTGGGCCCAAAGTGTCAATATTTTGTGTGGCCACCATTATTTTCCAGCACTGCCTTAACCCTCTTGGGCATGGAGGTCACCAGAGCTTCATAGGTTGCCAAGGGAGTCCTCTTCCCCTCCTCCATGATGACATCACGGAGCTGGTGGATGTTAGAGACCTTGCGCTCCTCCACCTTCCGTTTGAGGATGCCCCACAGATGATCAATAGGGTTTAGGTCTGGAGACATGCTTGGCCAGTCCATCACCTTCACCCTCAGCTTCTTTAGCAAAGCTGTGGTGGTCTTGGAGGTGTGTTTGGGGTGGTTATCATGTTGGAATACTGCCCTGCGGCCCAGTCTCTGAAGGGAGGGGATCATGCTCTGCTTCAGTATGTCACAGTACATGTTGGCATTCATGGTTCCCTCAATGATCTGTAGCTCCCCAGTGCCGGCAGCACTCATGCAGCCCCAGACCATGACACTTCCACCACCATGCTTGACTGTAGACAAGACACACTTGTCTTTGTCCTCCTCACCTGGTTGCCCCCACACACGCTTGTCACCATCTGAACCAAATAAGTTTATTTTGGTCTCATCAGACCACAGGACATGGTTCCAGTAATCCATGTCCTTAGTCTGCTTGTCTTCAGCAAACTGTTTGCAGGCTTTCTTGTGCATCATCTTTAGAAGAGGCTTCCTTCTGGGACGACAGCCATGCAGACAGATTTGATGCAGTGTGCGGCGTATGGTCTGAGCACTGACAGCCTGACCCCCCCACCCCTTCAACCTCTGCAGCAATGCTGGCAGCACTCATACGTCTATTTCCCAAAGACAACCTCTGGATATGACGCTGAGCACGTGACCTCAACTTCTTTGGTGGACCATGGCGAGGCCTGTTCTGAGTGGAACCTGTCCTGTTATAACGCTGTATGGTCTTGGCCACCGTGCTGCTGCTCAGTTTCAGGGTCTTGGCAATCTTCTTATAGCCTAGGCCATCTTTATGTAGAGCAACAATTCTTTTTTTCAGATCCTCAGAGAGTTCTTTGCCATGAGGTTCCATGTTGAACTTCCAGTGACCAGTATGAGAGAGTGAGAGTGATAACACCAAATTTAACACACCTGATCCCCATTCACACCTGAGATCTTGTAACACAAACGAGTCACATGACACCGGGGAGGGAAAATGGCTAATTGGGCCCAATTTGGACATTTTCACTTAGGGGTGTACTCACTTTTGTTGCCAGCGGTTTAGACATTAATGGCTGTGTTGAGTTATTTTGAGGGGACAGCAAATTTACACTGTTATACAAGCTGTACACTCACTACTTTACATTGTAGACAAGTGTCATTTCTTCAGTGTTGTCACATGAAAAGATAGAAGAAAAGATTTACAAAGAAATGAGAGGTGTACTCACTTTTCTGAGATACTGTGTATATATATATATATATATATATGTATATATATATATCACACATATGTAGACTGTATCTCTCCTCTCTCTTCCTCTCTATGTACAGTATATATATATATAAATACACCCACCTCCCTAGGCTGAAATGATGTGTTATCTGTCTGCTGCAGGTAGGAAGAAGCATTTCTTCAGTCTCTTCTCTTCCTGTGATCAGACTGCAAATGCAACCGTGCAGCAAGTCACAGTGAGAGGCTGCTTCAGGGGGCTGATCTGTGTCAGACATTTGTGAACACAGCCAAGAACTGCACAGGTACCAGGATGTACCGTGTGTCATCTCTGAGCCGGCATCTCAGTCCAGGAAGTAGATCCTGACCCCCCCCTGGATTATGTCTGAACAAAGATGGCGCCGTCCTTCTGGAGAGGTACTAAATACCTGAAAGGTAATAAACACCTAAAAGCATTACAGTTACACATTCCTTTAGCATGTTGTATGCGCTTAACGTGAGAAATACGGTATATCTGATGTTCGGTCCATAGGTGTGTGCGGCTCCTTGAATTGCCTTTGGAGTTACTTCCATAAGAGAAGACAGAACGGTTGAATGTCTGGTGCCTCTGCGGCTTCTTATGTTAGAACATATTTATTCCGGAGTTCCTCTTTAAGCAACCAGTGCGCACAGCCGACGGAAGCTGGTCCGCCGCTCTTCTCCGGCACCAACGTAATTTATTTATAGAGTGTTTGCCGGAGCAGACTGTGTCAGAAAAATCTTTACCAGGGCACAGGCTTCCTGCAAAACTTGCCATCTGTTACCCCGTTTTCTGAGCTCCGCACTGTGCCAGCGCTACAGATAAAAATGTCACACTAAATAAAGCAAAAAAAAAAAGAACGACGCCGCCATCGTCCCGATATGTCTTTTTTTTTTTTTTTTTATTTCATTTTAAATATTAAATTAAAATTAGCATTTTCTATTTATTTTCTTATTTTTTTCTGATAAGTGCAGCGGAGGGAAATGACAGTAAGATATCACAGATGTAGCAGGATATCGATGATATAACGAAATGTAAACTGATTGCAAGCTCTTCGCCCGAGGCTGGAACGATAGACACTGAAGCAGACGGTGTATTCTTAATGGCACCCCCAATGCATCATGCTAACATGTGCGTTTTTAACAGGACAGTGCGTTTTGGCGCGGTGCCAGGGAGTATCTACAGGGGGTCACAGGGGTCCCAATTACGACCTTGCCCCATTCTCCAAGGAGCCAGTGCGCCCCGCCCCCCCCTCCCCCATACAACTGGATAGGAGGGCGGCAGCAGCATGTAAAGGAACGATCCCTCCATGTAGCCGCTGAATGCCCGCTTCTCCTCTTCTCCCTCCCACAGATATTCAGCGGTTGCAGGGGGGAAATGGAGGGCATCCATTCCTCCGCATGCCGTTCCTGCGGCCTCCCTGTCCCTGCCCTGTCCTGCTGTCCTGGGCCCCTGTTTACTCCCTTGGCCCCCCTGCCAGGTTTCCCCTCCCACCTCCCCTCGGCTGCTGGGGGGGGGGGGGATCTGTCACATTTGAGAGCGGGGAAGGGGCCAGTAAATGTGTCATTTACCGGCCCCTTCCTTGTCCTAATGAATAGAGAAAGGGATCCGTACCGATCACTGACTTTTACATTTTTTAAATTCATTCATGTTCCTGTCCATTCATTCTGTGCTGCTCAGGCTGCAGAGAAAGGGACCGATGAGTGAGACATCAGAGGTCTGTTTAGACCCCTGATATTTCACTAAACCCCCCCAACGGGTGGGGGGTCCTAAAAGAATTGTTAAAAACAATAACAAAACAATAACAAAACAATATTGTGAAAAAATATTGTAAGAAATAATAAAACTGTAAAAAAGTAATAATAATATATAATAAATTAATAAATAATGGGGGTCCTAAAAAATATGTAAAAAATATTAAATAAATAATAAATAATAAAAAAAACAAAAATTGCAAAAAATAAGATTGTAAAAAAAAGAATTAAAAAAAATACAACAAAAATAAAAAAAAATGACTGACACCAGTAGCGTAACTACCAGGATCGCAAAGGTCGCACTTCTCTGATGTTCCGCCACCGTGGGGGGGATCCCAATATGGTAGGAAGGTGGCCGTCTGCTGCAGGACTGTAATTAAGGGTCCCATGATGGGGGGGGGTAAAGGGCCCCAGGATCAGTGGGAAGAAGGGCCTGAAATGGGGATGGGCCGAAACACCCCCCCCCCCCCCCATGTTCGGTTCGCACCAGAACACCTCGAACAGGGAAAAAATTCTAGCGAACCCTATTAAAGTCTATGGGACACGAACATGAAAGATCCAAAGTGCTCGTTTTAAAGGCTTACATGCAAGTTATTGCCATAAAAAGTGTTTGGGGACCCGGGCCCTGCCCCAGGGGACGTGTATCAATGCAAACATTTTTTTTAACCAGTTCCGGACCGCCGCACGCCGATGTATGTCCCTACTTTGAGGATGGATATCGTTATTATGGCCGCAGCTAGCTGCCATAACCCTGGTATCCCCGTGTTCGGCCGGCGGTCCGGTACAAGATAAAAGTGGTCTCTTCACCTTCCAGCAGGACAACGACCCTAAACAATACTGCCAGAGCTACCATGGAATGGTTTAGATCAGCCCCTCTCAGCCAGGGTTCCTCCAGAGGTGGCTAGGGGTTCCTGATTTACCTCCTGTATGAGGGTGCCCTACATACTTCTGAGCCAATGCCACTTGGAGGAGCCAGTGGTATGATCACCAATCATCTTTATAGCTCTCTGTAGGAGGGTCATTTTTACCACCACTGTAAAATAGGGCATTCTTCTCACTGACCACCAAAGTAAGGGGCATTGTTCTCACTGACCCCCCCAATAAATGGGTTTTATCAGGGCTTCCTCGAGACCTGAAAATTATTTTAAGGGTTCCCCTGGGGTAAAAAGGTTGAGAAAGGCTGGTTTAGATCAAAGCATATTCATGTGTTAGAATGGCCCAGTCAAAGTCCAGACCTAAATCCAGTTGAGAATCTGTGGCAAGACTTGAAAATTGCTGTTCACAGACGCTCTCCATCCAATCTGACAGAACTTGAGATATTTTGCATAGAAGAATGGTGGGAAAATGTCCCTCTCTAGATGTGCAAAGCTGGTAGAGACATCCCCAAAAAGACTTGCAGCTGTAATTGCAGGCAATTGGTTCCACTCAGGGGCGGACTGACAACTCATGGGGCCCCCGGGCAATAGGAGATTATGGGGCCCCCGGGCAAACGGAGATTATGGGGCCCCCAGGCAATAGGAGAAATATGGGGTCCCCAGGCAATAGGAGATTATGGGGTCCCCAGGCAATAGGAGATTATGGGGTCCCCAGGCAATAGGAGATTATGGGGTCCCCAGGCAATAGGAGGTTATGGGGTCCCCAGGCAATAGGAGATTATGGGGTCCCCAGGCAATAGGAGATTATGGGGTCCCCAGGCAATAGGAGATTATGGGGTCCCCAGGCAATAGGAGATTATGGGGTCCCCAGGCAATAGGAGGTTATGGGGCCACACAGTATACACACACAGACACACAATATACACACACTGAAAAGGTACTGAAGAGGCGGGGCAGCTATAATCTTGGGATTTAAAAAAAAAACAGGCTGGCAAGCCTGATTGGGCCCCTTAGTGGCATGGGGCCCTCGGGCAGTGCCCGAGTGCCCCAATGGTCAGTCCACCCCTGGTTCCACTAGATTTTAGTTAGGGGGTATCGGCATAGAGGGGGCTGAATACAAATGCCCCCCACACTTTTCACATATTTATTTGTAAAAAATGTTGATAATCATTTATCATTTTCCTTCCACTTCACAATGATATGCCCCTTGTGACAGTAATAAAGTTTAATGGAAAAAAAAGTAAAAAAAGGAAATTTTAATAAAATAAATAAGAATAATACTATTTTCCTTCCACTTCGCAATTATGTGCCATTTTGTGTTGGTCTATCACATAAAATCCCAATAAAAGACATTTACGTTTTTTGGTTGTCACATGACAAAATGTGGAACATTTCAAGGGGTATGAATACTTTTTCAAGGCACTGTATGCATGGGGAGATATTGGTGTATTTAAATAAAATTATTATTATTTTTTTTTATTAAAATTTACTTTTTTTAAAACTTTTTACATTTTAAAAATTTTTTTTATTCAATTTAAATTTACTTTTTTTTTTTTACTTTTTTTTTTTTTTTTCATTTAACTTTATTGTTATCACAAACGAGAGAGAGCACATCTCTATTAGATCCCTGATATCTTTCCTACCTCACCAAAGCAGCTGATCAAACAAATCACTGAAGCTGGGGGTGGAAGGGGTTAACTCCCATCATATGGAGAAATGTCAACTACTTGCTAGATTTTTTTTTTTCCAAAGCAAAATGTGTGAAAACCATCAAAGACGCCCCGCAGCCTTGATTAAATCTCACCCCGGAAAGATGACCCCCATGTCAGTATGCTTGGAGCCGCACACGATAGCCCCCCGGGCTCCACTTCATTAAGATATAACAGAGGGAGGGGGGGGGAGTCCTAATTGCCTTTCTACTGAATTCAGAGAAATCCCAGAACTGGCGTTGGCGAGTTTATATTTGTACGAGCGAGCGCGCATTATAATACATTGTCAATCTGAAGACGACTGGCCCTTGAAATGAATAGGAAAAAGGTCGCCGCATTAGCGTTAATGAACACATCGGATGTGTAAAGTTCCAAGAGGGAGACGAAACGCGCCGGTCTTCCGCGGCTGTTAAAACTGACACGTTCCAGAAGCGTACTTAGTTTTGCGCTTTTTTTTTTTTTTTTTTTTTTAGTATTCCCGTATTAAAAGCATCGTGTCACCTCGAGTTAAAAACTCTAAAAGCAGGCGACGTTCTCTTTGAACTGGCGAGTTTTTGAAATGGAAATGGAGGCCCGCGGTCCGCCGCTTGACCTTGGAGAACGCTCCCCCCCCCCCTTTCTTCAAACGCGACACAATCTTCAGAGGAGGAGTAATTGTGTCCTCTTACGGGAAAAGCTGGAGCGGAGACTGACACGTCTCGGATGAAATTATGTGATTAGCGGCGGAGATTTCACCTTTGCGATTCGCGGGACCGGAACGGTGATGACGGGAAGGTTGGCCTGTGTGGGAAAAGCAAAGGGTGGCGAGCGACATATTGGAAGGCGGGCATGTCAGGTTCACGAGGAACAGGGCGACTAATTGTGTAGGATCGTTTTCTGATAGGCTGCGCTATTCATACAGGCTGGTAAGTGTTTAAAGGACAACTTTACCTTTGGTAGGGGTTGTCCTTTAATAAATGCCCCCTCCCCCCCCCCCCCCCAACACCCTGCACAGTGCAGCCCACCGATACAAAGCATAAAAATGCAAGAGAAGCACCAAACTAAATAATAAATAGTCTATATACACTCACCGGCCACTTTATTAGGTACACCCTTTGCTTGGTAACACAGATTTCTAATCAGCCAATCACATGGCAGCAGCTCAATGCATTTCGGCATCTAGACGTGGTGAAGATGACAGCGGATTGGGGAAGAAAGGGGATTTAAAGTGATTGAAAAGGTAAAATAAAAAAAATTTAAAAAAATAACAAACATGTCATATGTACCTCCACTGTGCAGCTCGTTTTGCACAGATTGGCCCCTGAACCTCGTCTTCTGGGGTCCCCCGGCGGCTCTCGCGGCTCCTCCCCACATCTGATAACAACCTAGGAGAAGCGCTTACGTGAGGAGGTTACCTTGCGGGCACGCTCCTGAGTCCAGCATTCGGCGTCCATAGAGGCCAAATGCAGGACTCGGCCCCGCCCCCCACGTCATTGGATTTGATTGACAGCAGCAGGAGCCAATGGCTGCGCTGCTATCAATCTATCCAATCAAGAGCCGAGAAGCCTGGGCAGAGAGACAGCTCGTCCCCACCGGGTCATGTTCGAGGGGTCAGGTAAGTACAACGGGGGGGCGGGGGGGCTGGGGGGCCGGTCACTGACAGGTGTTTTTTTCACCTTAATGCAAAGGATGTATTAAGGTGAAAAAACACGAACCTTTACAACCCCTTTAAGTGACTTTGAACGTGGCATGGTTGGTTGTTGGTGGCAGACGGGGCTGAGTATTTCTGGGATTTTCACACACAACCATCTCTCGGGGTTTACAGAGAATGGTGGGAAAAAGAGAAAATATCCAGTGAGCGGCAGTTGTGTGGAGGAAAATGCCTTGTTGATGTCAGAGGAGAATGGGCAGACTGGTTCCAGATGATAGAAAGGTAACAGTAACTAAAAAAAAACACTTGTGACATTCAGGATATGCAGAATACCATCCCTGAACACACAACACATGGAGCCTTGCAGCAGATGGGCTACAGCAGCAGAAGACCACACTGGTTGCCACTCCTGTCAGCTAAGAACAGGAAACTGAGGCTACAATTCACACAGGATCACCAAAATTGGACAATAGAAGGTTGGACCTCCTCTGTAACTCCAACATGTAAAAGAAAAAAAAAAAATGAAAGCGTGGCCTATGGAGATTTTTAAGTACTGTAGTTTGTTGCCATTCCACGAGCGGGCGCAATTTTAAAGCCTAACATGTTAGGTATCTATTTACTCGACGTAACATTATCTTTCATATTTTACAAAAAAAATGGGGTATATATTGTATCTGTTTTTTTTTTTTGTTTGTTTTTTGTTTGTATTTTTTCCCCAAAAATTGCATTTGAAAAACCGCTGCAAATACCATGTGACATAAAAAAAATTGCAACAACCGCCATTTTATTCTCTAGGGCAAGGGTCTTCAAACTACGGCCCTCCAGTTGTTCAAGAACTACAATTCCCATCATGCCTTGCCATGTCTGTGAATGTCAGAGTTTTACAATGCCTCATGGGATGTGTAGTTCTCCAGCAGCTGGAGGGCCGTAGTTTGAGGATCCCTGCCCTAGGGTCTCTGCTAAAAAAAAAAAAAAATATATATATATATAATTCTTGGGGTATATATTGTATTTGTTTTTTTTTTATTTTATTTATTAAAGTGTATTTTTTCCCCAAAAATTGCATAAAAAAAAAACACTGTGCAAATACTGTGTGATGTAAAAAATCGCCACAATTGCCATTTTATTCTCTAGGGTCTCTGCTAAATATATATATATATATATATATATATATATATATATATATATATATATATATATATATATATAATAAAAGGAAAGGCCTGGTCTTCAAGTGGTGTCATTTCCAGCCAATGTCAGTTAGTGGCAAATTGACCGTCACACTATCACAGTTACACCATAAATCTCTGACAACCACCAGTGGTTATTAATAAAGGTGCAAATGAGGCCCCGTTTAGGCGTTTGCGCCATGCTGTTCAGGTTGAATCCTGGTGGGTTTTAATTCCTCTTTATTCCCCTGCAAAAAAAAAAACAAAAACATAATGTGCCACTTAACTGCAAACGAAGCCCGCGATGCCCCCGCTGGTGGAAGCATCCATCTTCGCCCCTCTTCCTTCCCGGGGGGGGGGGGGCCGCGGACTCCGGCTCTGTGACTGGGCGGAGCCACGTGACGTCACTCCCGCGCATTGCGCGCAGGAGCCGCCAGTCATGCCCCACGCTGGGGAAAAAAACGTCGCGGAGGGCCGTTTCTTCACTGCGCACGCGCCGATGATCAGCGCACTGCAAGGTAAATATCTCCTGAACGGCGCACGTTTTAGGAGATATTTTCAGTACATATAGGTAAGTCTTATTATAGGCTTACTTGTATGTAAAAAATGTCTCGGGAGGGGGGGGGGGGGGGTTTACAACCAATGGAATGGGACAACCACCAGGAAAACGTTTTTTAACGTTCTTTTGGAAACCTCACTTGATTTTAGGGTCTTTGTGCACCTAGACGCGCTCGACGCAGTACGAATCCCATATCAAATCAAAAGATCAAATCAAAACCGCGAGTTTCGTCCATCAAAAGACACTCCCGTCCCGATAAACCTTTTTATTTTCAGGTCCTTCTAGGATTCCCGGTTTTTGTTATTTATACCCTTAAAAGCATCTGCGGTCACTTTTACAGGAAGATACGGTAGTCTGCTAAGGACCGATAAATCCTGACGGCCGAAGATCCTCACAACCCGACTTACCGAGCAGATTGAATTCTTTCGCCGTGGCGGCGCGGGGTGTCGGGAGGAAAATGTAGCCGTTGTGTCACTTTCCATAAAGATTAGATGTTCTATCTCCAGGTAGCCCTGTAGCCAGAGGGAAGACGCAGCGCGGGATGACTTGTTATCCGCTATGGGAATCTTTCCTCTTCTATCGACACATTGACAGTCGTGTCATGCTGGGGAGGAAAGCATTTATTTAAAAAAAAATAAATAAACAAGCACAAAAAAAAAAAAAAAAAAAAGAACCCTGTACAGCGAATTTCCTGTTACACGACAGATCTGTGCTTGCATTTAGATGGCGAAGCGCTGGGAGTTGTTATATAGATCTGTAGAGACTCGGCTCTGGCGATACGGACCTGAACCCCCCCCCCCCCCAGGGGGGGCCGCAAATAATGGAATGGAGTCGTGTCTGGTGGACAACGGGGTGCCTAATATGTAACAAATCAAGAGGATCTAGGATGGAAAAGGACCTGGGGGTCCTAGTAGATGATAGGCTCAGCAATGCCAAGCTGCTGCTAATAAAGCAAACAGAATATTGGCATTAAAAAGGGGATCAACTCCAGAGATAAAACGATAATTCTCCCGCTCTACAAGACTCTGGTCCGGCCGCACCTGGAGTATGCTGTCCAGTTCTGGGCACCAGTCCTCAGGAGGGATGTACTGGAAATGGAGCGAGTACAAAGAAGGGCAACAAAGCTAATAAAGGGTCTGGAGGATCTTAGTTATGAGGAAAGGTTGTGAGCGCTGAATTTATTCTCTCTGGAGAAGAGACGCTTGAGAGGGGATATGATTTCAATATACAAATACTGTACTGGTGACCCCACAATAGGGAGAAAACTTTTTTGCGGAAGGGAGTTTAACAAGACACGTGACCACTCATTACAATTAGAAGAAAAGAGGTTTAACCTTAAACTACGTAGAGGGTTCTTTACTGTAAGAGCGGCAAGGATGTGGAATTCCCTTCCACAGGCGGTGGTCTCAGCGGGGAGCATTGATAGTTTCAAGAAACTATTAGATAAGCACCTGAATGACCGCAACATACAGGGATATACAATGTAATACTGACACATAATCACACACATAGGTTGGACTTGTGTCTTTTTTCACCTACTATGTAACTATGTAACTATGTTACAATATAACAAGGCACGTTGTGCTATCAGTGGATGGAAGCCTCTCAATGCTTTTGGTAGTTCAAGCTTGTTTAACCACTTCAATACCGGGCACTTTTACCCCCCTTCCTGCCCAGGCCAATTTTCAGCTTTTAGCGCTGCCACACTTTCAGCCCAGGTTCACATTGCTGCGGGTTCAGCTGAAAACGCGCGATTTCCACCCGGCAATCCAGTCTGACTTCAGCGGGCGATTTGACAGACATCTGTACGGGTTCCTGCTGTACAAATCGCCCCCCCCCGAGGTTGCCAAAAGTAGTACAGGAACTACTTTTGGGAATCGGTGCAGCGCCACAAGGTCGGCACCGCACCGATTCAGACGGTGCCATTGCCGGCAATAGCCGCCAATTTGGCATGCCAAGTCGCTCCAATTTGAACCTAGCCTTAAAGGGGTTGTAAACCTTCGTGTTTTTTCACCTATGCATTAAGGTGAAAAAACAACTGGCAGTGAATTTTTTCCGACGGATGTTGGCTCAAACTTGTCTTGCATACACACGGTCACACAAAGTTGTCGGAAAATCCGATCGTTCTGAACGCGGTGACGTAAAACACGTACGTCGGGACTATAAATGGGGCAGTAGCCAATAGCTCTTGTCTCTTTATTGTGAGCATGCGTGGCACTTTGTGCATCAAATTTGTGTACACACGATCGGAAATTTAAACAATCTGATTTTGTTGTAGGAAAATTTTATATCCTGCTCTCAAACTTTGCATGTCGGAAATTCCGACGGGAAAAAGTCAGATGGAGCCCACACACGATCGGAATTTCCGACAACACAATCCGATCGCACTTTTTCCGTCAGAAAATCCGACCGTGTGTACGTGGCATGAGACTTGTTGAGGGTCGGCCTTTATCAATGCAAAAATTTTTTAATCACAATATAAAAATTCTGATTTAATAAAAATACTATATATTAGTGCATACAGTATATATAATATAGACGGAATTCCCATATACCAGATCACAAGATGAGACCCTGAAAGACATTTTATCATGTCGGCACTTTCCACACATCTTATTTTCATTTTTTTTTTTTCTAAAGAAAATGGAAAAAAATTGTGAAGAAATGGCGCACAATCAAAGGAAATAAATAAATAGTTGAATAAAAAAAGCGGTATTTGTTCCCCAGAGCTAATTGCGGTATCGGTGTTTAATTCTTTGCGCACGTTATAAACTGTTGCTTAGCAACCTGTAAGTTCCAAGAAGCTTTAAGAGCGAACGAAACGCAGCGTTACATTGTATACCGCCTTATGTTTCTCCTGTAATCTCACAGCATGAAGTCTGGAGGAGTGAGGGCCGACCCCCCCCCCCCCCTGATTGTATGGGATAGCCGAACCAAAATTCCCAGCATGCCTTGCCAGAGTGCCAACATTGTTCCCATGCTGGGGCCCCAGTCATGACCTGTGACTCCTCCCTTTCCCAATTGCTGCAGGAATGTCATTATCATCAGCAAGGAAAAGAAACCTTTTCATGAAGGACTGGAGGCTCCTTCAATGGCTCTGTGTTGGACAACCAGATTCTTCTTTTCCCTCCAATAATAAAAAAAAAAAAGGATTTTTTTTTTCAATTGATGTAACAATAATTACCATATTACTGGGGGAACGTCTAATAGGTGAATAGCAGGGGAGGTGTTGGAGGGATAAAATTGGGGGCCCATCGAGCAAATGGGATTCAGTACACATAGATTGCGGGCCAATTACGATGGCGGAACGCGGATAGGGTTAAATAGTCGCTAAACTTCGAACTCTACAGGTCACAATTGCTCTATAAAATGACTTATAGGGGGGGGGGGGGGGGGGCTTCTGTAACAAATACACAGATTGTAAATTCTCCCACCTTCCGTGTCTCCCATCAAACCCCAATGTGTTGTACGTGCTTCCAACTTCTGTAATCCTCACTATACCTTAATAGATTGTAAGCTCTTCTACTTTCTGTATTCTATTTACACTATAATAGATTGTAAGCTCTTCTACTTTCTGTATTCTCCTTACACTATAATAGATTGTAAGCTCTTCTACTTTCTGTATTCTCCTTACACTATAATAGATTGTAAGCTCTTCTACTTTCTGTATTCTCCTTACACTATAATAGATTGTAAGCTCTTCTACTTTCTGTATTCTCCTTACACTATAATAGATTGTAAGCTCTTCTACTTTCTGTATTCTCCTTACACTATAATAGATTGTAAGCTGTTCTACTTTCTGTAGTCTTCTTATACTATAATAGATTGTAAGCTCTTCTACTTTCTGTAGTCTCCTTATACTATAATAGATTGTAAGCTCTTCTACTTTCTGTAGTCTCCTTACACTATAATAGATTGTAAGCTCTTCTACTTTCTGTATTATCCTTACACTATATTAGATTGTAAGCTCTTCTTTCTGTATTCTCCTTACACTATAATAGATTGTAAGCTCTTCTACTTTCTGTAGTCTCCTTATACTATAATAGATTGTAAGCTCTTCTACTTTCTGTATTCTTATACTATAATAGATTGTAAGCTCTTCTACTTTCTGTATTCTCCTTACTCTATATTAGATTGTAAGCTCTTCTACTTTCTGTATTCTTATACTATAATAGATTGTAAGCTCTTCTACTTTCTGTATTCTCCTTACTCTATATTAGATTGTAAGCTCTTCTACTTTCTGTATTCTCCTTATACTATAATAGATTGTAAGCTCTTCTACTTTCTGTAGTCTCCTTATACTATAATAGATTGTAAGCTCTTCTACTTTCTGTAGTCTTCTTATACTATAATAGATTGTAAGCTCTTCTGCTTTCTGTATTCTCCTTATACTATAATAGATTGTAAGCTCTTCTACTTTCTGTATTCTCCTTATACTATAATAGATTGTAAGCTCTTCTACTTTCTGTATTCTCCTTATACTATAATAGATTGTAAGCTCTTCTACTTTCTGTATTCTCCTTACACTATAATAGATTGTAAGCTCTTCTTTCTGTATTCTCCTTGCACTATAATAGATTGTAAGCTCTTCTACTTTCTGTATTCTTATACTATAATAGATCGTAAGCTCTTCTACTTTCTGTATTCTCCTTATACTATAATAGATTGTAAGCTCTTCTACTTTCTGTATTCTCCTTATACTATAATAGATTGTAAGCTCTTCTACTTTCTGTATTCTCCTTATACTATAATAGATTGTAAGCTCTTCTACTTTCTGTACTCTCCTTATACTATAATAGATTGTAAGCTCTTCTACTTTCTGTATTCTCCTTACACTATAATAGATTGTAAGCTCTTCTACTTTCTGTATTCTCCTTATACTATAATAGATTGTAAGCTCTTCTACTTTCTGTATTCTCCTTACACTATAATAGATTGTAAGATCTTCTACTTTCTGTATTCTCCTTACACTATAATAGATTGTAAGCTCTTCTACTTTCTGTATTCTCCTTACACTATAATAGATTGTAAGCTCTTCTACTTTCTGTATTTTCCTTACACTATAATAGATTGTAAGCTCTTCTTTCTGTATTTTCCTTACACTATAATAGATTGTAAGCTCGTCTGCTTTCTGTATTCTCCTTACACTCTGTACTGAGTGGGTCTAATGGGAGGGGTTTCATAATTAAGTGTCAGGTGTGCAACTGCAGAGCACTAATGAGGAAATCTGGTGGGCCTGCATCCCTTTAGACGTGTTCCTATTGAAAGTATCTCTCCAAAAATATTTTTTTTTTTGCAGGGGATGCCTGAAATCTGATTTGTATCTTAGTGCAGACTTCTGTGAAAATTGGTGAGCCAATCACACAAGCAGGTAATGATGTTTCTGGGGAGTGGTCAGTATACATTCTATATACAGAACAACTCCAGAGGTGACCATATTGCATTCTCAGAAAATAACATCGGCTGCAGATTGAAAAGGAAAGGTCATTTTTAAAAACATTCAATTACAATATGATTAGTGTCGCAATTATATATTAGTTATATTAATTATATAATATTATATATTATATTATTTTTACTTTGTTTGGTATTTTTTTTCCCCAAGAAAGTGGAGTTACCCTTTAATGAAATGACTGCATACAGTAACGTCTCCACCCAAAAACCAACATTTCTTTGCGTGTTTCACCCCTCCTAGTGTGTCAAGTCAAGGAGGGAAGGAGTAGGAATTGAAAGCACCCATAGGTCAAAATAGCCGTGTTAAGTGTTTTTGGAGTTTGACTTTTTGGATCAATCTAAATTCCTCCTCCTCCTTTCTCTCCTTGACTTCCCCTATCCTTGTGAGCAATCCATGAGTGGTGAAACATGTAAAGAAAGGTTGGTTTTTGGGTGGATACATTACTGTATGTAGTCAATTCATTGATTATTAAAAAATAAGCTAAGTGGAGTGCAGCTGAAATTCTTTTACTCCCTTATACCCTATTAGATTGTAATCTCATCTACCTTCTGTACCCTCCCTTATATCCTAATAGATTGTAAGCTCTCCTGCCTTCTGTTTACACCATTATATCCTAATAGATTGTAAGCTTTTCTGCCTTGTGTATCCTCTCTTATATTCTAATAGATTGTAAGCTCTTCTACCTTCTGTCTCCTCCCTTATGCCCCAATAGATAGTAAGCTCTTTCACTTTCTTTATCCTCCTCATGCCTCTTTTATCATCTGCATCATCTTGTATAACACAATAGATTGTAAGCTCTTTCTCTCAATCTTCTGTATCCTCCCTTATATCCTAATAGATCGTAAGCTCTTTTACCTTCTGGACCCTCCCTTTTACCCTAATAGGCTGTAAACACATTCTATATCCTTACTTATTGCCTCCAATAGATTGCAAGCTCTTCCACCTTCTGTATCATTTCTTATACCTTAACCATAGGCGTGCGCACAGGGTGTGCCAGGTGTGCCTGGGCACACCCCTAATCACCCTGTGCTGGGCAAATTCCCCCTGCTGCTTGGCTGCAGAGAAAGGGACTGGGGAATCTTGGTCCTCAATCCCTTTCTCTGTCTCAAAGTGAGACATCAGGGGTATGATTAGACCCCTGATATCTCACCAAAGTCCCCCAATGGGGCTCCTAAAAAAAAAATGTATAAAACAATATTGTGAAAAAAATATTGTAAGAAATAATAAAACTGTAAAAAAGTAATAATAAAGAACATATACATCGTCCACTGCTCTACCGACACTGTCCATTGCTCTACTGCTAGCTATATATATATATATATATATATATATATATATATATATATGTATATATATATATATATGTATATATATATATATATGTATATATATATATATATATATATATATATATATATATATATATATATATATATATATATATATATATATATATATATGTGTATATATATATATATATATATATATATATATATTTATATAGATATAGATCTATATCTATATATAAATCTATATCTATATATGTATATATATATATATATATATATATATATATATATATATATATATATATATATATATATATATATACACACACACACACACATATGTGCTTTGGAGTGCACACCCTAATGCAATAGGCTGCGCACACCTATGACCCTAATAGATTGCAAGCTCTTCTACCATCTTCCCTTATTCTCTAACAGACTGTAAGCTCCTCCACCGTCTGAATTATCCGTCTAATAGATTGTGAGCTCTTCCACCTCTCAATAATTAAACCAGTAATGTCCAGGTATAAATAGTTACATAAGCACCGACTTTACAGACAAACCTGAGTAAAACACACAGCTCTAGCCATTAGAGGCCATCTATTGAATTTCGTAGAATGCCTGTCACAGTCATGGCGACACAGATCTTCTCCCAAAAAACAAAGAGGAAAAAAATTACCTTTCTTTTTGGATTCTTTCTTTGCGCTGGTTTTCACAGCCACTTGAAGTTCCGTCTCCGTTGACATCCTATTAAATCCTTAGGCCTCTTCACACAGATTCAGTGTCTCAGCGAGTCTCATCTAGAAGTCTCCTCCAAAAGAACAACTCAGCCCTTCAGATGAGATTGCCCAAGTCACATCTCTCACTCCTGTCTGTCGAGAGCTGCAAGAGAAATGACAAACAGGCCATGTTGGAGGAGCTTAAAAGGACACTTGTCGTGGTGACATAGTATGGAGAATACTTCAGGGGGAGCAGCTGGAGGTCAGTGCAACCTTCCTTTGGTGCTTAAGTGGGAGAAGTGAGCATATTCCTCTTTCTGACTGTTTTAAACTAAAATTGGATTTCCAGTCATACAAAATATTTCTGCACCGAAAGGAACAAAATACTGGTCTACATCACCAAAGTTATTTCTACACTGGCAATGGCCAATCAACATCACAATTTTTCTTTAGACTGTAGATTTGATACAATTAAAACTCTAATAACTTTGTAGGGATCTGTCAGGGCTGGGCTCAGCCCTTCCTTCTCAGAGCTGGCTAATTGCCAGCTCCCATCTCTCTCCACAGTTACTCAGCTGGTGATGATATCCTGCTCGTCAGTCCTGCCTATTTAAGCCGTTCAGCCCAGTGGATCTCTGCCTTCTCCTTGGTCAACATCACAGAAACTATTGCCTGCGATCCTGTTCAAGACTTGCTTTGGTGACATCTCTTCTGGCTCCAGATCCTGCTTGCTGTTCCACTACATTGATCCCTGACTTCTGGCTTGGCTGACTATCCGTTCCGGTTACTGAAATTTCTGACTACGTTTGTTCTTTTTACTTTTATTATTAAACAAGTGTGATTTAAGGGCCCTTACTGTACTTCTGTCTCGGCCTGATTTCATGGTTTCTGACAGGATCCTGATTTCAGCTAGGCTGTAGTGAGCCTGAGCTCTGTTTTAAGTTATTTGGGATCGTTAGGTTTCTCCCAAGTCCAAGGATATCGTTTGCTTCTGCCTGCCACTGTTGAGTCTTCTCCATTACATTAGATTGATAAGATGCAATGTATTGGTGTATAGCTATTTATCTTGCCCTGGTTAGGGGTTAATACCAGTGATGTGGGCTGGGGAAGAGGATGAATATTTGGGGACACCTTTTAAAATGGTTCTCCCCCCCCCCAGGCTTTTCTTGGAGAAGATGCAGGAACCCAGTTCAAGTCCAAATTTAGTGTTTGCAGCTAGGCTGTAGTCAGCCTGAGCTAAGGCGAAGGACAATGTTTGTTTCTGCTTGCCGCTGTTGGGTGTTCTCCAGTAGATAGAGAAGATACAATCTATTGGGTGAGGAATATTTATCTTACCCTGGCCAATCACTGAGGGGTTTATATCGGTGATGTGGGCTGGGAAAGAGAATGAATAATTGGGGAGGCCTTCTAAAAGGGTTCTTTACCCTCCAGGCTTTTCTTGGAGAAGATGTAGGAACCCTGCTTTAAGTCCATCTTTATTGTTTGCAGGTAGGCCATGGCCAGCCTGAGCATTGATCATGTCATAGGAGCCTAAGCCTAAGGACATTGTTTGTTTCTGCCTGAGGCTGTTGAGTGTTCTCCGATAGATAGAGTGAAAAGATACAATGTGTTGAGTTATGAATATTAATCCTGCCCTGACCAAACACTGAGGAATTCATGCCAGTGATGTGGGCTGGGAAGAAGATAAGTATTTGAGGAGACCTTCTGAAAGAGTTTTTCCCTCCCAGGCTTTTCTTGGAGAAGATGTAGGAACCCTGCTTTAAGTAAAAAATTTAGTGTTTGCAGCTAGGCTGTAGCCAGCTTGAGCATTGTTCATGTCACCTGGGATCGTTAGGTTCCTGCTAAGGCGAAGTATAATGTTTGTTTCTGCTTGCCGCTGTTGAGTGTTCTCCAGTAGATAGGGAAGATACAATCTATTGGGTGAGGAATATTTATCTTACCCTGGCCAATCACTGAGGGGTTTATATCGGTGATGTGGGCTGTAACAGGAATGAAAAAATTGGGGAGACATTCTAAAAGGGTTTTTTACCCTCCAGGCTTTTTTTGGAGAAGATGTAGGGACCCTGCTTTAAGTCCATAGTTATTGTTTGCAGGTAGGCTGTGGCCAGCCTGAGCATTGATCATTTCATAGGAGCCTAGGCCTAAGGGAATTATTGTTTGTTTCTGCCTGAGGCTGTTGAGTGTTCTCCAGTAGATCGAGTGAAATGATACATAGTTATTAAAGTGGGGTTCCACCCAAAAAAACAAAAATACCTGAAAAATTCTAAAAAAAAACCCCAAAAAACATTTGGATATTTTTTTTTTTTTTTTACTTACCTCTAAATGCCTGTTGCTAGGTGGTCCCTCATAGTCTGCCTCTTCCTTTGCCTGGGCTGGTGACATCACTTCCCCCTCGGCACAGGAAGGGCTCCGCTCTGCTCCCTCCCTCCTGTCAATCATCTGGGACCCATTACAGGTCCCAGGTGATTGAGCGGCCAATCACGGCGCGCGGCGCCGATCGCGCATGCGCAGTGGGTGCCAGGCTGTGAAGCCACAGCCCGGCGCCCACAGTTGAAATGCCGGCGCCGACGAGCGGAGGGGGGGACGAGCGGGGCTTCGATCCCCTGCATCGCTGGACCCAGGGACAGGTAAGTGTCCAATTAAAAGTCAGCAGCTGCAGTATTTGTAGCTGCTGACTTTTATTTTTTTTTTTTTTAATGGACCCCCTGGGTGGAACTCCTCTTTAAGGTTGAATAAAGACACCAGTCCATCCAGTTCAACCTGAGTGAGGGTGCGTGTCTACAATTGTCCCTATCCATTGTGTCTCATTAAGATGCTCGTCTATTATATTATTATTTATTTAAGGTACCCATATAGCACCGTCAATTTACACAGCGCTCCACACATACATCGCACACTCACATTGGTCCCTACCCTCAAGGAGCCCACAATCCAAGGTCCCCAACTCACATTCATATACTAGGGGCCAATTTTGGACAAAAGCCAATTAACCTACCAGCATGTCTTTTGGAATGTGGGAGGAAACCGGAGTACCCGGAGGAAACCCACGCAGGCACAGGGAGAACATGCAAACTCCAGGCAGGTAGTAGACATGTGCACACTGAAATAGTTCAGTTCGGAATTTCGTTTTCATCCGAAAAATACATTTATTTGGTTGCTCCCGAAATTCGTTTTTATCTATTTAGTTTTTCGTTAAAAATTGCATTCGTCCGAAAATCCTAATGAATTAGCCCGGGTTCACACCTATGCGAATTAGAGGTGCGTTTCCGCACCTCTAATTCGCATAGCAGGAGAATGTGACTGGCTCCCTATGGAGCCAGTTCACATATCTCCGGGGCGGCTGCGGTGCGCACTGCACAAAAACGCTGTGCGTCTTTGGCTGCGTTTCAGGGCCGAATTCAGGCATAGAATCGGCCCTGATTCGTCCCTGAAACGGTGAACAGGGACGCACAGCGCTCCTGTGCGATCCGCAGCCCGTTGTGGTGTGAACCCGGGCTAAAGGTTGAATCTGTCATTGAAGGCTTATGGTGTCTGTCGAATGTTCAAAGAAGATTTGTCGGAGCAGCTAAACTGTACGACGCCGTATAGTTTATCTGCTCCGTCGAAACTTCTTAGAACTTTCAACAGACACCATAAGCCAAAGATTCGACGTTTGTATGTTTTTCGCTGCTTTGTCGAATCTTCGTCGTTCATGTTGAATGTATGTAGTTCAAACAGAAAATGGACTGGTGATAGTGATCACTGATCAGACAGGTAACAAGATAGGGTATATAGAATCTATATAGAATCTCAACCTATAATATAGAATCTACTATAATAATTCCCCCCCCCCCCCACACACACAACACGGGCAGCCTCTGAGGCTATCACAACACTAGTATCACTATCAAGTTCACAACACTAAAACAATAGCAGCAGATTATTATGAAAAAGTTAAAGCGGAGCGCCGCCGAAAATTTTTTTTTTAAAAGTCAGCAGCTACAAATACTGCAGCTGCTGACTTTTAAAACATGGACACTTACCTGTCCAGGGCGCCCGCGATGTCGGCACCCGAGGCCGAAGCGTCTCTCCGTCCTCGGGTGCTGCCGCCTCCATCTTCGGTAAGGGAATCAGGAAGTGGAGCCGTGCGGCTTCACTTCCCAGTTCCCTACTGCGCATGCGCGAGTCGCGCAGCGCAATACGGATGGTCCCTGCTGCCTCTGGGACCCGTGTGTTTCCCAGCAGGCAGCGGGGAGGGAGCAGGAAGTCGTGTAAATAACCGCAGATTCTGCGGCTATCTATGCCGGAAGTGGGTACAGATACCTGTAATATACAGGTATCTGTACCCCCCTCCCCCCTGAAAGGTGCCAACTGTGTCACCGGAGGGGGGGGGGAATCTGATGAGTGGAAGTTCCACTTTTGGGTGGAACTCCACTTTAAGTTGAACTGTATCTTGCTTCACTATTGTTCTGCTGCTGTGCTTATGCTTAATTGCTAAATAATTCAGGTTCTCTGACAAACGGACCAGCTAATATTGACTGTCTTCTGAAATGATTCAGTGTGTGTGTCTCTCTCTGCTAGCAAATCGTAAGTGAAAGTAAGTTGGCTGTACATGTGTACTTAGTTCTAGCTATTTTACTGCTCCTCATCTTTAGTTACAATCAGCCAATAACATTCATCATCATCATTATTTTTATTTTACTTCCCCCACCCAATTCCAGCAGCGATCTTTTCTCCCCTATGTTGAATCTCTTCTCTCTATGTTGAATTTTTTCTCTCTATGTAGAATAATCTTGAACTAATAGAGTTAAGGTTAGGCACATTCGACCGCAGGTTTGGTGGACACAGATTGTTATTGTCAGCATCATGTCAAATCTCCTATCAATATCGAACTGTTGTCGCAACGAAAACGAAAATAAAGCATTTGTTTATGTCGGACCTTTCGTTTTTCGGAGTCTGCACTTTCGTTATCGCTTGTTAAAACGATAACGAAAATACCTGAAATTCGGACGAAAATGCATTCGGATGAAAACAAATGCACATGTCTAGCAGGTAGTGTCCTGGTTGGGATTCGAACCAGCGACCCTTTTTACTTATGTATTTTAATCCTACCCTGACCACATTGGTCCCTACCCTCAGGGAGCCCACAATCCAAGGTCCCCAACTCACATTCTTATACTAGGGCCAATTTTGGACAGAAGCCAATTAACCTACCTGCATGTCTTTGGAGTGTGGGAGGAAACTGGAGTACCCGGAGGAAACCCACACAGCCACAGGGAGAACATGCAAATTCCAGGCAGGTAGTGTCGTGGTTGGGATTTCGAACCAGCGACCCTTTTTACTGCTAGGCGAGAGTACTACCCACTACACCACTGTACCGCCCATGGTACAATGTGTTGAGTTATGAATTTTAATCCTACCCTGACAACATTGGTCCCTACCCTCAGGGAGCCCACAATCCAAGGTCCCCAACTCACATTACTATACTGTACTAGGGCCAATTTTGGACAGAAGCCAATTAACCTACCAGCATGTCTTTGGAGTGTGGGAGGAAACTGGAGTACCCAGAGGAAACCCACACAGCCACAGGGAGATTCTGCAAATTCCAGGCAGATGGTGTCGTGGTTGGGATTTCGAACCAGCGACCCTTTTTACTGCTAGGCGAGAGTGCTACCAACTATTCATGCCAGTGATGTGGGCTGGGAAGAGGATAAGTGTTTGAGGAGACCTTCTGAAAGAGTTTTTTTCCTCCCATGCTTTTCTTGGAGAAGATATAGTGGTGGAAAGTTCCTGCCTCCCAGGTTGCTGCCTGCAGAAGATGTAATTCCAGAAGGGCCAGTATTTGTCCCCCAGGACCTTTTTGCATGGAGGAAGAAGCCAAAGCCCAGAAAGGGTTTGTTCTCCTAGGGTGTCCTAAACTGGCCAGTGGCAGCTGCCCAAGCTGTCGTAACCTGGCTTGTGCCAAAGGTCAAAGTAATTCATTAGCCCGTGGAAGAGACCAAAGATACCAAGAGCTAGTTGCCTGTCTGGGTCTACAGAATCTACACTGGAAGAGCTTTCAAAAGTTCTAAGGTTGACCTGCGGCAGAGGTCAAAATATACTGAAAGATAGTAGCCCGTGCGGGCATAAACAGTTCTTTGACAAGTTTGCTGTGCAGAAGGATTTTTGCTGCTGTTTTTGGACATGCTGTACACCTAACCTTCTCTCTCCCTGGGACAACTGAGCTAATAAATTGTAAGAAAAAAATTTAAAGGATCTGAAGTCTGTCTGTCTATTACCATTGGTGGGTTGGTTAGTGTTTGTGAGCAGCTCCCACCTGCAGCAGGCTGACGGTATCATCTCAGCCTAGGCAAAGTCACTGACTGGAGGTCAAGGATGTTTTTTGTTTTTTTTAATGATAAAAGGTTTTCTTTTTTTTTTTTTTCTTTTTTTTACAAAAACAATACTGTTACCATGTATGGTGACATGTCAGGTAATTTTATTCATGCAGACTTATATCATTACTAAAATGTCCGTGTTAATGTATAATTTATCCAATGCAGGCTATCCTGGTTAGACTTTATGCATTAGTAGACAGAAAAGAGGACTTTTTAAAAATTTTTGCTCGACCTGTCGTTCTTCTGCTTTAAGTCGTTAGTGAAATCGAAATATCCTCAATATCAGCTAAATGTCCTAATGAGAGGGACATACAAGTAGTGCATATCCATTTCCCACAGCATACAAATGTTACAGCCCATTGGGTGTAAGCGGTCAGGAATGGAATTGCATTATCAGCACAGATTTCCTCATCTCGCTCTCTTTACTATCAGATACTCATTTAAGAAGAAAAAAAAAAATCCTCAGCCGCTTTGTGCAGTAGATCATTTGCCAAGCCTCGCATCGGGGAGACAATATGTTGATGCTGATAGCGATTAGGGCCCCGTTCACCGCTTAACCAAGGAAATAAATGTAAGATATCCTCTGTTGCCTGGACAGAAAAACACTGATGTGATTTCCAGGGGTGCTGCATACAGAAATAGCAAATCAGGATTGAAAAGCAGATCTGTTCCTCTATGAGCCTGCCAGTAGAGTGACAAATTTGGATGTTTCCCATTATACGCTACATGGCCAAAATGATGTGGTCATCTGACCATCACAACTACACTACATGGCTCTACGTATGTGAACTCATCTCCAAGTGATTAAGTTAAGGTGTTTCCAGTGAAGAGTACTGTTACTACTACATCATGCAAAGATATTACAGACAATTGCACTCTTCCAACCTTGTGGTAACAGTTTGCTGAAGACCCTTTTCTGTTCCAGCATGACTGTGCCCCTGTGTACAAAGCCAGCTCCAAAAAGACATGGTTTGATGTGTCTGTGAAGGCTCTCATTGACTTAGGTCATGCAATATCTAGTCGTAGTTAGTCACATGCAACTTAACTTGTTCTGTAATTTTGGTTGTAACATGGTTTGGCCAGTTTGGTGGGGAGAAACTTGAGAGTCCTGCACAGAGCCCTGACCTCAACCCTACTGAGCACCTTTGGGATGAATTGGAATACTGATTATGAGCTAGGTCTTCACATCCAACAGATGATGAGTCTGGTGTGGAGGAGCTCAAGTGGTCTTCATTGAACCCTTACCTCAACCCTACTGAACACCTTTTGGGATGAACTGGAACCTCAATTGTGAGCAAGGCCTTCTCATCCAACATTAGTACCTGACCTCACACATGTCCTTTTGGCTGAATGGGCACAAATTCCTCTAGACCCCCCCCCCCCAAATCTACTGGAAAACCTTCCCAGAAAAGTGGAGGGTGTTCAAGCCACAAAGGAGAGCCAACACCATTTAAATGACCTTGGGTTTGGAGTTGGATGTCCACCAAGCTCATAGAGGTGTGGTAGTCAGGAGTCCACAAAAGTATACCGTAATTTGATTATTTATTGATGAGGGAACAAGTTATAGAAATTGTTCCCAAAACAAATAAAATAGTTTTGTCAAGATTTCTATCTGTGGATAGATTGCTCCCTTGTGTCCACTTTGGTCAGAAGGTGAATAATCTTCCATAACATATCAAATCCATGCAGATATGTTCTCTGGTGGTAACTGAACCCTGGACATACAGTTGCATAGATATGGTGCTCAACACTGTGATGAGCCAGTCTGAGCACCAACCAAGCTCTGCCACCAGACTTGTAAAGAGCCTAGTCCTGAAGTCACAAATACAAGGCCTTTGTGATAAAGTGCAACCGGTTTAGGAGGACGGACAAGGGGGTTTCTGGCCAATTTACAACAATTCCAAAACATTTGGGAAACTGTGTAATATCTACATAAAACAGAATGCAATGATTTGCAAATCTCATAAACCCATATTTTATTTAAAATAGAAAACAGAAAACATATCAAATGTTAAACTGAGAAAATGTACAATTTTAAGGAAAAAAATAAGCTCATTTTGAAATTTGTTTGTTTGCATGTAAATTTTACAGTGTCCCAACTTTTTTGGAATTGGAATTGTATAGTTCCCAGGGGGAGACAGCGATGAGAGTGGAGAAAGAAGCTGTATTTCCTGGGCTGCCGATGAAACAGCCTTCCTTTTTGTTCCAGGGGGGTACGGCGAAAGCACATCTACTAGTCTGGAGATGAGGCCTCCTCACACAAATCAGCCGTCTGAGCAGAGATTAGGGCTCTAAGCACTGGGGAGCAGAGAGAGAGGGAGGGAATGGATTCGAATGAGCAGAGACTGAGGAGTAATACCACCTCAAGGGTCCCCAGGCATACAGCTCACAAAGAGCACCGTTCCCCCAAATGCAAGGGCCCACGAGATCGGCAAGAGGCTAGCATACAGTACCCTCCAAAAGTCTCTCTCCCGGCTAGGTCTGTCACACTTGTGGGACACTGTCTCTTACTGCAGAGATACGGGAGAGCTGTAGACTTGTGGATTGAGGACTGGAGTCACACCAGGCCAATCCAGAACGGCGGGATCACTGTGGCTGTATCGCTGGGTCTGATAAGAGGGTCCTGGGGCTGTTACCTGTTTGCTGCTAGCAGAGACAGAGCACCTAGAGACTGGACACTTCTGCATGCAGACTTTACTGAGACTGTATTCATGTGCACCACTGTAAAGACTAGGCCCCAAAACTAGTTCTCTGAAGATCTAGGGATGAGGACTGTCTCTTTAGTTAAGATGCTTTATAAGGACTTGATTTACTGCCTATAGATTGGAGTAACACTGCAGCAGATCTGGGTCTTAGCATAGTCATCCCTAGAGTGCATTCTAGCAGTATAGTATACTGGTGGCAGGAAAAATACTACAACACTGTTTACCATTACCAATATTGTGGTTTGTACCACAGTGTCGAGGCAAAGAACAGAGAATCAAAACTATCCAGTGGCTCCTTCGGGGGTTTTGACACACCTGCTATGGTGGGAATAAACATTTAGGGCCCATTTACATTTTTGCAGTGCATTAACAAGTGTTATGTCACTGGTTAATGTGGGTTGTGTTAAGTGTAATAAATGGCCTGCCAATGTACCAAAATGTTCTACTAAATTCAACGTGCTACACATTTTATGATGCAACACACTGCAACTTACTATAGTGCATTACAATGCATTATGGTTCTTTGCACTGCAACACATGTGCATTGCCCTAGCATGGTGGGGTACCCTGCAAAATGAATGCCACAGGGGGGCGTGGCCTGGACGAGACCCGAGATGGCCGCATAAACGGAGCTCTCCCGCAGACCGAGGATTGATCTGCCTTTTCCCGGGACCCGGAGCCAGCAATACTGAGATGGGGAAGCCCAACAGGAGTGCCTCCACCCCCCGCACTGGGACCCAAACGGACACGCAGCTCAGCCACAACATCCCGGACATCTTCCGGACTCGGGGCTCAGGCAAGTCCGCGGCTTCACAGGCCTCGCAGGCCTCCCAGGCCTCTGCACCACACTCACCGAGTAGCGGCTCCGACATGCAGGCAGACAGGGAGGACACAGGCACCGAGAGATCTTTCATCCCTGTGAGCCTCCCTGACCTACAAGCTGTAGCACTGGATATTAAAAGCTCCCTAGCAGCAGTAATATCAGACCTAAAAACTGATATGCAAGCAATAGCCCACCGTCTGGATACTGTGGAACAAACATCACAGTTACACACAGCAGCCATTAAACAAGTGCAGCACACATATGATGCTCAACTGCCACATCTTCTAGAACTCCATCGCCACGTAGAGGATCTTGATAACCGCGGTCGCAGGCATAATGTACGGGTGAGAGGGGTCCCAGAGGTGATTGAACCAGCAGCCATACCGCAGGCCATTTGCTCCATTTTCAATGATCTCCTGGGACGCCCAGCAGACTCCCCCATTGAAATGGAGAGAGCCCACCGTGCACTGCGACCCCCACCCAGAGACTCTGAACCCCCGAGGGACGTCATATGCTGTATTGTGAACTTTCCACTTAAAGAGGAAATTCTCAGAAAAGCAAGAGAAAGAGGGCGTATTCTGTACAACGGCGCTGAAATCAAACTTTTTCAAGATTTGTCCCAAATTACATTGCAAAACAGGCGAGCATTGCGCCCACTTCTGGAAGCTCTCCGCACACATAATATCCAGTACAGGTGGAAGTTCCCATTTGCTCTGTCTGCTTCCGCCAGGGGCCGCTCTGCACTGCTACGCACACCAGAAGATCTACATTCATTTTGCGACCAGCTTGGCCTACCTCAAATTGAATTGCCAGAATGGTATGCCTTCTATTTTCCAAGTGAACCCTGGTGCCAAATTTCCGCTATCCCATCACCAAAAGCCCAAAGACACCGCTCGAGGCGCCGCAGACTGGATCCTACTTCACCTGAACCTCGCGCCATGCACAGGGACCTGAATCACCGAAGTCCAGGAACCCCACGCAGAGATCGGCAGGATTCTTAAAACAGTGACATGCAAGTACCGCTCTAGGGGTACCACCACTACTGTTATACGAAATGATTCTCCCCTTCCTGTTTTGGGGGTTTTTGTTTGGTTTTTTTTTTTTTTTTTTTTTTTTTTTGTCTGTTTTGTTTTCTCTCTCGCACTTCTTATACACAACTAACATTACTTAATCAACCCGAACCTCCCCCGTGCCTTTGTAAGATAAATAGAGGTATAATGGGCACTTGTTCTACTTGTTGAGCCTACCCAGAAATGCGTAATGGAGAAAATTGACAGTTTTTGACCTACTCACTCTCAACACCTTATTTTTCAGCCCAAATAAGGTCCCAAATTGAAGGACTTGATCCTAATAAGAGGACTACCTCCAAACAAGTGAAACATTTTTATTGATTTACTTATTTATATATTTTTTTTTTTTTTTTTTTTTTTTATTATTATTTTTTTTTCCATTTATTTATTTTTTATTAGTATATTTTTATTTTTTTTATTTTTTACTAAGATAATATGCTGTTATATGGTGGGGGGGGGGGGGGGGGGGGTGGCACTGACCCTAATCCGGACAGTTTGGTACATCATGGCAATACATCCTCACATAATATAAATCTATACTAGCAAAACCTAAATTAGCAGGCATTGGGCCGCCTATGGGATCGGTACCCCCAATCTGCGGATTAATCAAATTCCAATCTTTTAGCGCCTCCAACGTGAGATATTACAGCGCTTATGCCATATAGCATGCAGGACCTTGCCATTTCCGGATGGGGCTTTGGGCCGCGCCCTTTCCCTCCACCCTCGATGGAAATAGATGCTAACATAAACCGTCATACAGTCTGTCCTAGCAATATTAGAGTGTCAAAGCTTGCAGTTGTGGGGTTTTCTTTGTTTTTTTTTTTTTTTTTTTTTTTTTTGTACAGCAAGACTAGACGGAATTCAACCTCTTGCTAATGTCTAACCCCTTTCTCCCGAAGAACAGTGCACACAGAACAGTCAAATATCTTTAGGGTGAAATATAAAAGGAAAATGTTGGTTTGATCTTTGGTTATTAGTTTAGAAATATTACATAACACCAACATGAGTTGGGGTGGGTAATTCGGGTTTATGAGGCAAGAAATTTGCGAAATAACGTTTTTACTGTTTACAGTAAATTTTCAGTCAATCTTATGTTGCTGGTTTATTATTTGTTATTGGCCTTGTTAACCAATGGTTTAGGCTTCCGGGACTCACCTTTAGATCATATACACTTTTAAGTCCTCGGTGTTGCGGGATCATGTCGGTCTCGCCCATACTATCGTTCCCTGAGCGGCAGTATTTATACTGCTTTAGCTACCCTACCGGCTCTAATCCCCTCATTTATCTAGGTGATATAGATTTGCTATTTTCACCTCCGGTATCTACTCTTTACAACAACTTTACCTTTCCCTCTTTAGTTATCCTAACTAACCCCGTTCTCTCTCTCTCCCCCCCCCCTTTTTCTTTTTTTTTTTTTTTTTTTTTTCCTCGTTCTAAACTTCCTTCTCTTGTGTTTGGGACTCCCGACCCGCCTCTGCTCCCCCCTCGATAAGCCCTCGGTGGAGACTTTGAGTCTCTTCTACTCCTTGACATACCAGACCCTTTTAGGACTTTGCTACAATAAATCATGCAGAAGATCCCAAAAAAAGAATCTCCCCTGACACTAAAATGCGTTTCGCTCAATGTGAAAGGGTTAAATATCCCAGAGAAAAGGTCACAGGTCTTGTCCGCACTCTCCAAGCAAAAGGCTCAGTTCATCTTCCTTCAAGAAACCCACTTTAGATCCGACTCTATACCCAAACTTACCAATCACCTGTATCAGACAGCAATTCATTCGACTAATATTTCAGCGAAAACTAAGGGAGTATCCATTTTGATTTCCAAATATGCCCACTTTATTATGACAGACTCCCTCATAGACCCAGAGGGTAGATACCTTTTTATCAAAGGTCAACTTGCCTCCAAACCGGTAACACTAGCCAATATATATTGCCCAAATGAACATCAAGTCTCATTTATGAGGAAAGTATGCAACCTACTGTCCACTTTTAAAGAGGGGGTGATCGTCCTAGGAGGGGACTTCAATGTACCACTGAACCCTGACATAGACACCTCATCAGGCACATCCACTCTGACTTACAGGGCCCTACGTCAGATCAAACTGCAACTACAATCCCTAAATTTACATGATACATGGCGCACATTATTTCCTACAGAAAGGGATTATACGTTCTACTCTACCCCTTTTCAGAAGTACTCTAGGATAGATTACTTTTTTCTCTCCCAAAGAGATTTAACCTACCTTACACAGGCATCGATAGGGCCGATGTTCCTGTCGGATCACCATCCGATCTCATGCACTTTGACCTTCCCCGAAACAGAGTGCAGAACTAAAATCTGGAGATTAAATCCCTCCCTACTGAAAGATCCTCAGAATCTTTCTAGACTCAAAACACGAATTCAGCAGTACTTCACCGAAAATGACACACCTGATATCTCACCAACCTCATTATGGGAGGCTCATAAGTGTGTGGTCCAGGGAGAACTATTGGCTCTAGCAGCGGATGCTAAACGGAAACATCAGGAAACGATCCAGACATTGACAGATAAAATACACAGACTAGAAACGCTTCACAAACATTCGCGTTCTCAAACAGCGTTGCAGGATCTCTTACACACTCGCTCTCTCTTGCTAGAGGAACTGGGGAAACGTACAAAACGTCAATACGCACTCCGTCAGAAAGTATTTTATGAGCACGGTAATAAAAGTGGAAGACTTCTAGCTAGGGCGGTGCAAGCCTCTAGAAACTCTCTCACAATCCACCACATACGCGACCGACATGGTTTGTTGCATGCAACCAATGAGAACATAGCTAAAAGTTTTGAACATTACTATTCTGAGCTGTATAACCTAAGGTCAGAAGCCACAAACCCAATATCCCAGGAAACAAGGAGGGCAGAAATTCAGGATTTTTTAACCCAATTTAGCCCAGGTACAATTACTGAACAACAGGCGGAGGAGATGGAGAGTCCTCTTTCCGAACAGGAACTACAGATCGCCATGAAACAGATGAAACCGGGCAAGAGCCCAGGCCCTGACGGGTTCTCACTACAGTATTATAAATGTTTCATGGACGTTCTGTCTTCCAGGATGCTCTCTACCTTTAATGCCCTCTCAGCACCCAACATACCCACAGGACACATGTTAGACGCACATATAACAGCCATCCCTAAGGAAGGTAAAGATGTCACGGAAGTATCAAATTACAGACCAATCGCGTTGCTTAATGTGGATATAAAGCTATACGCAAAGATCCTGGCCAATAGATTACTACCCCTCCTCCCCGGCCTCCTCTCCTTAGACCAGGTGGGTTTTGTCCCAGGCAGAGAGGCTAGGGACAACACTATACGTGCATTGAATGTTCACCACTGGATCACATCATCTAAAACACCAGGATTTTTTCTGTCGTTGGACGCGGAGAAGGCGTTCGACAGAGTGGCCTGGGACTACATGCGTGAGGCTCTGAAAACAATAGGTCTTCGATCGCGCATGCTGTCTCAGATTCTGGCATTATACTCTAACCCTACCGCGCGTGTGCGGGTGAATGGCCACCTGTCGGACGCCTTCACCATAAGCAACGGCACCCGCCAGGGCTGTCCCTTGTCCCCCCTGATATATGTCCTGACCCTGGAACCCTTTTTAAACAAACTAAGATCAAACGCTGATATTAAAGGAATTCCAATAGGGGACAGGGAATTCAAGGTAGCCGCTTATGCAGATGACATCTTGCTATCACTCAGGTCACCTCTCATTACCCTTCCAAACCTATTGAAAGACATAGAACACTTTGGGGCTCTCTCAAATTTTAAAGTTAACTATGCGAAATCGCATGCATTGAATATATCACTCTCCACACAGGACACGGATTGCTGCCAGAGCTCTTTCCCATTCCGATGGGAGAGAGAGGCTATCACATACCTGGGCATCCGGATTACCGCTAAACTGGCAGACCTGTACAAATTCAACTTCCATGTACTTCTGAATAAAACGAAATCAGATCTAAAAGACTGGGCAGGACTAAATGTCTCTTGGTTTGGCCGCTCAGCCTTGCTTAAAATGACTATTCTCCCACGTTTTCTATACTTGATGCAAACCATCCCCATACATCTTCCGACAACATTTTTCACGACATACAGACAGGCTTGCTCACTGTTCATTTGGAAGAACTCTCCACCACGCATCAAATATACTCGACTGACCCGTATTAAGACAAAGGGAGGAATAGGCTTACCCGATCTTTACAAATACTACCTGGCCTGCCATCTCACCAGGATTGTAGACTGGAATATCCACCAAGACAAAAAGTTATGGGTTTATATAGAAAACTCCTTCACACTATTCCCAGTACAAGATCTCCCCTGGCTCTCGCCTAAACACTGGCCAACAGTACTATTGACACACCCACTTGTTTACCCATCTTTGATAGCGTTTACACGGGCAGGTAAATTAACACCTCTATCCTCGGTTCCAGGGCCCTTAACCACGTTAAAAGGAAACCCAGATTTCCCACCAGGTAATGCGAGCACATTCCTGAGCCATGAATGGCCTTATAAAGATATGAGGGCGCAACGCTTTTTTTTGAAAGGCGACCCCTGCTCCTATGACAACCTGGTGGATGTTTCTTTAACCAAATCTTTCCCCTTTTGGTCATATAGACAAATACGCAACTTCCTGACTACACAAGCATCACACTCCACATGGACAAGACAGCTCACATCATTTGAATCCCTCTGTACAAGAAATTCGCCACAAAGGCATTTAATATCCCTCATATACACAATGTTATCTGATGAGACTAACATTAACAGAGATCCTGCATGCATTGCATGGGGTAGGGAACTTCAGATTTCTTTATCCGAGGAGGAGTGGGAAACTATACACGAATACGCACACAAAGGTTCCATGAACGTAGCCATCCAAGAAAACGGCTATAAAATCGAAACGCGGTGGTACAGAACTCCCTCCTTACTCCACAAATTTTCACCATCTATACCCAACACATGCTGGAGATGTGGTAAAGCAGAAGGCACTATGCTCCATGTCTGGTGGGACTGTGACTTGATTCAGCCGTTTTGGAAGAAGGTGCATGACATCATCTCACAGGTCACCACGTATACATTAGATTATGCTCCAGCACAATATCTGTTGCACCATACCACACTGCCTAAAAGTGCCTATTACAAATCTTTGGCCATGCACATGGTGAATGCGGCGAGACTGTGTGTTCCGACTCACTGGAGATCCATTACCCCACCAACAATTAGAGAATGGTTCGCTAAACTTTCCAAAATAGAAGAGATGGAAGAACTGATACACATTTCCCAAGAACGGATACAAAAATTCACTACTACATGGGCATGCTGGGATCATTTTAAAACATCGGATTACTTCCAAAGTGTCAACCCCTAAACAAAGTGCTGACTTGAGCACTATTTATACATTTTATGAAAACGTAATCAAGGAGACTTTGGCCGGGGTGGCGGGGGGGGTGCAGAGGCGAAGGGACTCAATACTTTCATCTGTTAATATATAATTTGCGGACTCCTCTCTACAGTCTCCATCTCTCTCCCTTCTTCCCCTCTCCCCCTCTTCTCTGCCCTGCTCTCCCCTTATTCCTCCCCCCGTTTCTTATTTACTCATTCATTTATTTACTTTTTCTCTCTCTCTTTCTCTATCTCTTTCTCTCTCTCTCTCTCTCTCTCTCTCTTTCCCCTTCTCTCCCGCTCTCTTTCACCCTCTTTTCAGTCATTATGCATATTTTCTTGCTAAAGTTTTCCCGTGTTCGTTTTCGAACTCGGGCCCCTGATATCATTTATGTACCAGACAAAGCAGAGTAACTGAATATACCTATAGAACAACGACTAAACGCACCATCAATGTGCCAAAAGGAGTTTAGGCTCCTATAACTCCCCGTTTGTTGTGCATCCTGTCTCCCTCTCTGGTACAGGCGACTACCTGAATAACTTTGTTATCTACAATATTTTTGTTTTCTTGTATGTGATATACAATGTTCAATTTGTAAACATTCCATTATATTTGATATTCAATAAAATTTATGGAAGAAAAAAAAAAAATGAATGCCACAGCAACATGTTGCTACACGTTGTGTTAATTCACGTAACTGCAATACAATATAGTTAAAGGGCCTTCAAAAAGGCTAACAGGTTGACTTTTTTATTTTATTTTTTATTTTAGAAAAAGTCTTTATCGTGCCAATGGTTATACAATACAGGTAACAAAAAATATGGCATAAAACATTTGCAAAGGACATAGTCCAGGTTTCACAACATTAGACAGATTATGAAAGAAACCATAACGTGTCCCGGAAATCAGAATCCAACCTTACAGTATCAGTAACCAGACGTTCACCTGGTTCAGAAGTATGAGATCAGCAGAGTGGCACTTAAAAATAAACTAAGATCGTGTAATACTTAAAGAACCAAGGAAAAGAATAAAAGTAAAACAACAACTAACAGCAATGTTTGGTAAGTGGGGGTTACCCCACCTAGCCGACACATGGCCAACAGGCCAAATATTACGTACGGTCACCTTCATCCCACCGCTCCCTAAGACAACGTGCACCCCCCCAGAGACAGAGGGTATTAGTGTAAGCCATTCTTAGATACTGGAATAAGGATGTAAATGACCGCCCCACATTTGTGTGCAGAGCAAGCGCCCACCTCGTGTACACGTAGGCATGCACATTACAGTTGTAATAGCCTGTGCAAAACCAGTTATGGAGGCGCTAAAACTGGGGTTTCCAACCAAGCCTGCCAAATAGCATGAAATTTATGGGTTGCGTTTCTATGCTGATATGTTAACTGCTCCCTTTTTGAGAATGCAGTTGACCTGTTCCATCCATTGTTTCCTGGTGGGAACATGTGAGGAAAGCCAGAATTTAGCCACCAGTTTTCGTGCTATATACAGTAGCCTGATAACTGCTATGTTAATGGGAGGTGTATATATTTCCTCCTCAACAGCTCCTAAAACACATATTTTAGGGTCCATTGGGATCCTAACCTGATATACTGTAGATATGACCTCGGTTATCTCACTCCAATGACGAAATAATTTGGGACAGCGCCATATTAAATGAATGAGTGAACCTTCCTCCTTGCAGCATTTGGGGCATAAAGGCGAGTCCCTCCTCCCCCAGCAATGCAACTGAATAGTTGTTCGATATGCTTTGTGCAACAAAAATAAGTGCGATAGCTTATGCGGCTGTGAGACTGAAATAGAAGGTACTGATTGCAGGCATAACTCCCAGAGTTCCCCATTAATCTCCCCTAGGTCCTCTATCCACCACTGCATGGTAGAGAGGCCGAGTCTTGTACGGATGACAATAAAGTGGAGTATATACCAGGGGCGGATCCAGGGGGGGGGCAATGGGGAAATTGCCCCCTCCAAGAGATTAGCGATGGACAGGCCAGTCAAGGCCCAGGGACGAGTGTGCGAGCGGGCCAGTCAGCGGGAGTTGGCAGGTGAGTGAGCTCCTGAGCAGTGGCGTAACGTGGGGGGTGCCGAGGCCCCAGGCGCGACATTTAGAGGGGCGCCAGTATGTGTCAGTGGCTGCCTCCTCCTAATTTTAACTTCCTGTGTTCCCGGGCTACGGCCGCCATGTTCAGTGTCCGGCGCCCTGTGATTGGGCGTATGGGGGTCACGTGAGGCCTAGAGCTGGCCTGTCTGCGATTGCTCCTGAAGTCCTGCCTGTATGAAAAATCAAAACTTTCTTATCGGACCCAATGAAAATATCCCTTACTAGAGGGTGACTTGATAATGAAAGGGTAGACTTAGGTCCCTAAGCCTGCAGGGCATGTCGTAATTGCAGGTATTTATAAAACTGCTGTCTGAGCAGATTATATTTCTCTCGGAGATCCATAAAAAGGATTTTTTAACACATTTTGGGTGTATTATTGGGATATGTAATAGATGCCTGCTGATTCCCATGTCCTAAATCCCTCTAATTTATATACTTCTGCGTAAACCGGGTTGTGCCAAAGTGGGGTTTCATTGATGAAGCCGTGTATTTTTAAGTTACTTTTAACTGTAGACCAGAGTTTTCTCAAAAGAGTACCGTAATTGTGGGTGCGGGATTTTTGAAAGTTGGGTAAACCAGCCTCCAGCCTAGCTATTACCAAGGGGAATGGGTTTACTTTACTGTGAATTGCCCCCGTCTGCTCTGTAAGCATTGTGATCTTGCTCTACATGGGGCAGGTTTCCTTTAATAAAAAAGAAGCTCATAAGAAAAAGAGTAGCCCTGACCGCAAAGGCTGAATAAAGTTCTGAAGTTTAAAATCAAGGTCTAAATAAAGCTGCGAGATGCAATCCAAAGTGTGCTGGCAACCTGCAGTGAGATACACCACAGAACCTGAAAGATTGGCATCTTTTTATAACTGACAAGCTGTTGTGATGCTGGAATACATTCACAGCAGAATATGGGTACAGAGAAAAATGTCTAAATACAACCAAGCACCCACTGCAGGCCCTATTTATAAAACATGTATCAAAAGTGTACCCATTTATTAACTGTTTGATCTTACTAACTGCATATTTCCACACAAAAAAATAAAATATTCCAACAAAATGTATTTTGCAAACTTTGCAAAATTTTTTTTTTTTTTTATCATTTTAAGATTGTCTACCATTTTTGCCAAAACTCTTGCCAGGAATTTGTTCTTCTGAACTTAGCAAAACTCGTTATTTTCATGTGCAACTAAGCTGAACAAGGAATGTTCCCTAACCTATCCATTCTCAACCGGGGTTCCGTAGAATCCAAGAGTTCCTCCAGAGATTGCCAGGGGTTTCCTTGAGCTGTGGTTGTTGGCCTCTCATTTGATGGTGCCTGCATAGTTTTAGGGTCAACACCGCTTGGCAGAACCGGCTGCATGATGCCAATGACCTTTTTAGCTGGCTTTCTGACCAACACTGTAATTGGGGCATTCATTCCACTGGCCACCAATGAATCAGATTTAGAAAAAGTTCCCTGACACCTAAAAGTTATTTCAATGGTTCCTCTAGCATAAAAAGGTTGAGAAAGGCTGTTTGGCTGGTACCTAGACTGGTATCTCAGAAGAGCCTTCTTTAGCCTACAATGACAGCTAACATAGGACTGATTGTACAACAAATTACCAGACATGTTTATTAACTCATTATTTGTGCACCAATTGAGTCACTATCCATTTTCATTTTCGGCCAGGAGCTTGCCATCGTATAATTTTTTTGCCTTTATAAAATGTATTAGCCACCCAGATTTGCCAAATGAGCCACAACATCCACCACTGTCTGGATTTTCTTATTCTTCAGCGGGAGCTCCAACTCACTGTGACATCTGCTTTATTCATAACAACATATTTGTTGGTGTCCATGATCATTTGTCATCTCCAGAAGCCTAATCATTGATAGAAAATTCTCTGATGGGTCCCTGGCATGCTTGTAAGCCTAAAGCCAACCCCATAGGTTACTATCCGTACAATCACTGTACTCTTTCGTCAATGCTGTTGTAGGAGAACCCAGACCACCATCTGGTGTTGTGAAAATATAGTTCAAATTCAAATTAACATATATACAATGCACTTTAACGGCAAGAAAATTGCTAGATTATTTACATACCAAGGATATATTTATACCATTTGACCATCTATACAAAAAATCTGATGAACATATGGAATATTCCCATCGATACCAGCCAAACCATCTATGAAGCATCCAAACTCCTGAAAATTTCCAGAAGACAGTCTTGTTATTTAGCCATAACAAGGTCACTTGGAGCAAGTGTAGCCACCCTGTACTTTTTTGGGTATCCAAATGAATCTGTTATGGGTGGTAACTAGCCTGGGACAATTGCTAGCTTCTCATTGGGTCTGTGCCTTATGTTTCAGAGCTGCTCTTCTGCTATTGAGCCTTTATGTCCCTTCTGCCTCCCACTAGTAATCTTCCTACAGTGGTGCATGCTGGGAAAGGATATAAATGCTCAGGGAGTGGCTTGTTGAGCCCCCTTTCCCTAGGCCTCAGCCTGGGGAGGGCATGTTCGGAGTTTGTGCTGTGCAGGCCTGAGCCCTCAGGGCCTAACGCAGGTTTAGTTGAGTGGCCCTGCCTGGTCAAGGAGGGCGCACATTGGTACAGGAGAGCCGAATGAATGTCTGCTGTAGGGGGATTGAGTGTCTAATCTTGGAGAATCCTGTCCCAGTCTTGAAGTAATGGAGTCTGGAAGCCTTGTTACTACTGGAGACCTAACCCTAACCTTCTCTCCCCATGAGCCAGAGCAATAAAAACTTCAAGAAATCCTAAAGTGACTGGTGCCCTTCCTCATCATGTAATGCTCTCTACTATGGCCATGGATCCACCCTGAGGTATTGCTAGTTTTCTCCTTGACTGAGGTGACTCCATTCTCTCTCCCCCATGCAGGAGGGATGCTACACAAGATAACTCAGAGTCTTACGGAGTCTCTTTTGCTGATCCATACAATACTCCACATCCAAGTGTTCTTGTTTATTAACTCTTTACAAGGTTGGAGGAGCTGAGGGGGACACGACCATAACCACCAGGCCTGAGGCCTGGCTGAAGCCATGTTCAAAATTCCCCAACTTACCTCCCTCTGGTTGCTATTAGGAAACAATCAAATACTCTACCGTCATATCAATGTTGCTTTTAGGGGTACTCAGATACAGATTTGCTTAGACAATGCCAACATAACCAATGCATTAAGCGAATAATAAAACATTAATAGCAAATATTGTTGTCTTAAAAAAATGAACCCAACATGTTCCCTAACCAAATTCCAAACAAATCCATCCAAGAACACGGACCCCACTCACTCTCACCCAGGTGCCTATCTGTCAACTCATCCCATATTTGTGTCATGCATTTCCATGATGCAGGTGGACCGGCCATTATCATTATAAAAACCACTGCCTTTGAGCAGCCAGGACAAACAGCATCATTTGTTACTAAGCTGCTGGTCTGCCAGCCTGACCACACATGGAAATGCATGTTGCTTATCCAGTATGAGGACATCCAAGGCCACCCAAGAATTAAGAAGAGGACCTGCTCTGCCTTCTACCCTCTGTCCAGACCTGCTGTGCCTCTAGCTCTGTGCCATGTGTGCTGTGTTGAAGATCTAAGGCAGGACAAGGGAACTGAAGGGGGGACACTGATGTGAAGGGGGGGAATACTCTGTTGTGAAAGAGGGAACTTCTCAAGAGACGTTTGGAGACCCCTGGTCTAAATGTCCCTTTATGAGATCTTCATGATCTTAAAAAAATGTGCAAAACTATTCACCTGACACAGATTGAAGACTCCATTCTGAGCTACCAAGAAAAAATGGCTATGTGATCCATTAAATAGAAACCCCATCCTGCCCATCTCCTCAGTTGGCAGCATTAATGTCAATCTCCAAAACCAGATCTTGCAGTCTATATTATTGTCTCCCAATGGCAAGTTGTCTAAGTGCTACCACAATAAGACGTCCCCAAGCCAAGTGCTCTAAAAAGCCAATTAGGCTAGTGGGAAACTTGATGAATGAGTAGAAGTTGTCATGGTTACAGAATCATCCCACGGTAGTTTACATTCGTTCCGGAATTCATATACCCAGCAGGAGGCTATATACATTTGCAGACACACGACATGTAGAGCGGACAGATTTATCACTGCACAAGAGGGATCGAGTAAATCAGTCATGTAATACACATGGGTCCCAGGGAACTTGGCACAAGGGACAGACAAATAGGATATAGGCAGATAAAAGCTTACCTAACTTGGCCAACTGTCTGTCCCATCCTCCAAATCTGTCTGTCCTGATCCAGTCAATAAAATAATTTTAGTTGCCCGTCGTTCTCCACCATCTTTTGTAGGAGAACACACTAGTTGTCTTGTGCAGTGAAAATATAATCCACGTTTATTGATTGTGGCGCTTTAACAACAAAAGTGAAGCACTAGCTTGTTACAAATATACACGGTATATATACCCTTTGGACTATTTATTCCATACCATTGACATACTCCTCATTAATACCTGCCACACCTACCTAAAGAACCCTCTAGACCAGGGTTTCTCAACCAGGGTTTAATGGAAGTTTTAGTGGTTTGGTTTAGGTCTACTTTAATAAAGGGGCAAAAATGAGGCACTATTTAGACCAGCCTTTCCCAACCAGGGTTCCGTGGAACCCTAGAGGTCCTCAAGAGGTTTGCTAGGGGTTCCTTGAGGAATGAGCAATTTCTGCCTCTCAGATACTGTAAGTTCCCACTGATCTTTTTAGCCATCTGTCAGGGGGTTATTCTTCCCAATGACCACAAGTGTAAGGAATATTCTTCCCACTGACCATCACACCAATGTATTAGGAGTTGTAGATCTAGAAATTTTTAGCAGGGGTTCCCTGAGACTGGAAAATGGTTTTAAGGGTCCCTCTGTGTTGAAAAGATAGAGAAAGGTTGCTCTAGGCACCCAAACTCTTGTGAATATCCAGAAGACAGTCTCATGATTTACCCATACCAAGGTTACGTGGAGCAAGATGACCCGGAGTCTGGCAGTTTCTTTTGTTTGTTCCCACATAACAAATGATATCATTCTCTACGGGGGTTGGAGGAGCTGAGGAACAAGACCATAACCACCAGGCCTGTAGCCTGACTGAAGCCATAATAATAAAAAAACAATATACATTCACCGGCCACTTTATTAGGTGCAAATGTTCAATTGTTCAATTGCTTGATAACACATATTGCTAATCAGCCAATCACATGGCAGCAACTCAATGCATTTAGGCATCTAGACGTGGTGAAGACGCATTGCTGAAGTTCAAACTGAGCATCAGAATGGGGAAGAAAGGGGATTTAAGTGACTTTGAATGTGGCATGGTTGCTGGTGGCAGACAGGCTGGTCTGAGTATTTCAAAAACTGCTGATCTACTGGGATTTTCACGCACAACCATCTCTCGGGTTTACAGAGAATGGAACCTTGGATTACGAGCATAATCCGTTCCAGGAGAATGCTTGTAATCCAAAGCACTTGCATATCAAAGCGAGTTTCCCCATAGAAGTCAATGGAAACGAAAATAATTCATTCCACATTGACTTCTATTGCATGCAATACTGCATGGCCAGAGGTGGGGGGTGTCGGAGAGTTTCAGAAATACTCAGGGACAGCTCGGCTAAACTCGTAAACCCTCGGAAAGGCTTGGAAACGCTCGGGAACTGAGTATTTCCGGGGCAGCACAGTGGTGTAGTGGGTAGCACTCTCGCCTAGCAGTAAGAAGGGTCGCTGGTTCGAATCCCAACCACAACACTACCTGCCTGGAGTTTGCATGTTCTCCCTGTGTCTGCGTGGGTTTCCTCCGGGTACTCTGGTTTCCTCCCACACTCCAAAGACATGCTGGTAGGTTAATTGGATCCTGTCTAAATTGGCCCTAGTATGTATGAATGTGAGTTAGGGACCTTAGATTGTAAGCTCCTTGAGGGTGTAGGGACTGATGTGAATGTACAATGTATATGTAAAGCGCTGCGTAAATTGACGGCGCTATATAAGTACCTATAATAAATAAAAATAAGTATTTCCGAATGCTTCTGAGTATTTCCGAACGGCTCCAAACCCTTCTGAGTGTCACCGGCGCCCCCGCACCTCTGGCCAAATGCTGTACTGCACACCCCATTAGCTCGAATTCTGCTCGTTTTGTGAGAAAACACTCGCAAACCGAGTCAGGATTTAAAAAAAAAAAGTTGCTCATCTTTCAAAACGCTCGTTAACCACGCTACTCGTTAACCAAGGTTCCACTGTATATAAGCAGGCCCCTATTCTATTTCAGTTTACTGGCCCTTTAAGGCGGCATAATGCATTAGACAGTTGAGCTCATAAAAGAGAGAACAACAGGCGTGAATTATTGAAGTCGTCACAAAAATCTGACAGTAAATTACTTTTCTTAGGCCAGCGAAGGCAACAACACAAACCGTGCGAGATCCCGCCGCATATATATTGTAAGAAAATTGAAGATGCGAAGATTGAGAATGGTGACAGCTCTAATAAATGATTTTGCTGTTTCCAGGGATGGTAACGCTGAGCAATGTCTCATCAGCCAGGTGATTTGTTTAATACATAATCTCCCCCCCGGTGATGTTGGAGATTTGTAGTCGGAGTCAGATGGAAGCGTTTTCGACGTGGAGCAGGCTGTAGCACCTTCCCTGTTGTTTACCGCTCCCGCCATAAATAAACATTGTGAATTTGAGGGGTTGGCCGCTTTACTTCTGCATACATTCGATCCCTGGATAGATAAGCAGTGGGATTCAATGAAGACTGCAAGTACAAGGAGGCCCCTATCTTCGATCCTTGCATTCTCTTTCTTCATGCTGGTTATTTTGTGCATTTCCGTGGCTATGAAGCTGAGCGCTTGAGGTCTGGGACATTTTTGGTCTCATCTCTATGTTTACATCAGCACACTGGCGCCCCTATACCCATCTGTTTTTCAATTTTGAGTATAGTAAGTGTATATTGTTTTCCTTGGGTCCTCTTCCCTTTTTGGCCCATTTAACTGGACTTACGTTTGTTTCTGGTCCAGAATATGTTTATATTAATCAATCTTTTGGGGGTTTTTTTTCTACATTCTTCAGCTGGGTCTTTATTTATCCCCTGCGACCACACATGGTCCCCCTTGTACCATTCCAGGCTGCCATCCATCTCTGTACCCCCTTGTCTCTGGGGAGGCAACCCCCTAACTTTCCATCTCCTGGCTTCAGACTGATTGAGGTATGTGCTGTACACCTCCCTGAGGTCAAGACAAAGTCTATTTTTGTGTTATTATGTATTATCACTTATACTGTATATAATTCCCTCTTCTACAGGGCTGGACTGGGACAGAAATTTGGCCCTGGACTTCATCCAGACCGGCGCACTTTAATTGTGCAAACAAGCACAAAAACAGTATATAAACTATACGCAATTGTGCAAAAAAACATAAGTAGCATAACATAAGGAGTCCTCACTAACCTCTTTTATTATTTCACTTATTCTCCTCTGTATTTTTCTCATCTTTCTCACATCACTGCGTGAAGTTGAGGGTGAACCAAGAAAGCCATTAAAAAAAGTAAAGATGGCTAGATGGTACCAGAAGATACAGCACCTCATCCCCTAAATAATCAAACATTAAATGGGTGTGTGGACAAGGGATTATAGCGGTGCTAGGGTCAGGAAGATTAGAGAAGAAAAGATAAAACAAAAGATACTAAAATTACAATTTTATTAATAGTCTATCAAAAAATACAATGTACATTATAAACAATTCATACAGTAATTATACAAATTTTGTGGATACATGTACTGTAAGTGACCCTAAGAATGGTCAAGTGGGCCAGATGGCAAGTGGCCGTTGAAGGGGGGGGGGGCTCGTTTTCCTACATGTTTCGCCAAAACATTGGCTTCTTCAGGGAACAGGAGCTCATAGGGTGGATAATATAAAAAATTCTGTGTGGTGGACATGAAAACACATGATTAGAAATATTAATTTAACCAAACACTGCATAGTAAAAACAATGACACATTGCAATTGTGGCTGGACATTCATGCGACCCTAAGCTCCACACCACTAAACGAAACTGCGGACATACCTGGGGCGTCAGTGCCCAAGACGGGAGGGAAGAGAGGGAGAGGGGGAACACAGCCACCCAAGGAGATCCCCACCGGGGAGCAGGCAGACCGCGCCGTAAATTATGCCTGCAGGGGGCATACAGTAAACCTGGCAAAGGAATGTAAAGATAGTCATGTGTCATAATGCATTCCTTTGCCAGGTTTACTGTATGCCCCCTGCAGGCATAATTTACGGCGCGGTCTGCCTGCTCCCCGGTGGGGATCTCCTTGGGTGGCTGTGTTCCCCCTCTCCCTCTCTTCCCTCCCGTCTTGGGCACTGACGCCCCAGGTATGTCCGCAGTTTCGTTTAGTGGTGTGGAGCTTAGGGTCGCATGAATGTCCAGCCACAATTGCAATGTGTCATTGTTTTTACTATGCAGTGTTTGGTTAAATTAATATTTCTAATCATGTGTTTTCATGTCCACCACACAGAATTTTTTATATTATCCACCCTATGAGCTCCTGTTCCCTGAAGAAGCCAATGTTTTGGCGAAACATGTAGGAAAACGAGCCCCCCCCCCCTTCAACGGCCACTTGCCATCTGGCCCACTTGACCATTCTTAGGGTCACTTACAGTACATGTATCCACAAAATTTGTATAATTACTGTATGAATTGTTTATAATGTACATTGTATTTTTTGATAGACTATTAATAAAATTGTAATTTTAGTATCTTTTGTTTTATCTTTTCTTCTCTAATCTTCCTGACCCTAGCACCGCTATAATCCCTTGTCCACACACCCATTTAATGTTTGATTATTTAGGGGATGAGGTGCTGTATCTTCTGGTACCATCTAGCCATCTTTACTTTTTTTGAGCAATACAAGCTTTAATGCTTATGTCCTTTTGGCTAGTCTTGGTCCCTGATATGTTGATTTGAATATCCCCATATATATTATATATACTTGTCCAATACAACTATATATCTTTCTATCTTCGTTTATTCCCAACAAATTCACTATCCTTCCCTAGTTATATGCCATCTTGACAAATTATATCTCTTCTTATCTTCACCTTACTGTACTGTGATAATCATTGGAACACATATTAATCCGTGTATTTCTTTTGTGTCATCATAGGACTGGTTTCTTTCTCCTTTTAGGACCCTGGGTGGAGCCATGGCGGATTTCTGTGGAGAAGCCTGGGAGGGTCTTATGACCCGCATCCAGGCATCCCAAAATGCTTCTACCATAACCGATGCTGAGCTGGATAGGGCATTTATCAGACTACAACGTCTCTTGGAAAAAAAAGTCAGAATTTACTGGCATAAAACCTACTTTGAAAAATATGCGGAACACAAAATAATACCTTGGGGATTAAGAATACAACTTTTCCCCAATATCAAAAAAATCAATGACACATTAAAAACTTCTTGGGAAAGCAATCTTATATCATGCTCTCTCAACATGCTCTCCATGTTGTGCCACGAATATACCACCGAGTTGGCACAACTTGATGTTGCAATCAATCGATGGTACACAGATCATGTTCTTGGTCTTTCCTCCCCCAGGTATAGCAAGCGGGATAAAACCCTGCGCGCACACCTGGAGGAATATACACTTACGATTATTAATGACAAAGAAAGCAAATTCTTAAGAGACTTAGCAGCCCATGAAAATGGATATGCCTACAATTGGGACAATGCCAAGGAAACCAAAGCTAGAAACAAACCCTTTTCCACTAATATACCTACTTCGAATAACCATGCCTCTAACAATTTATCTGCTTCTTTTTCATCCAGTACCTCCACTGTTTATCAAGATTTGACACAGGAACAATTAGCAAAAAGAAGAAAAGGCGATCTTTCGGCCATATCCTCGGAGTCACTCCACCGCACACTAGGACCCACTCCTTTACCACATCCACCTACAGGTCATTCGAAGACCGCTCACGTATCCACTCCCTTCACTAAAGCACAACCCAAGTCGTCAGCGATTCCCAAATCATCCTCTACCAAGACACCTGCAGGCATAATGGCACCATCGCACCCTCAAACGCACATCACCTCCCGAAGGGTAAGTGAACCCACTATCACCTCCATGTTTCCAGCCAGCTCTGCTACAGCAGACCCTAAACTTGCACCTATTTTTTTAGGGCAGGGCCAGGAGTCTCTTCCAAGCCCATCCCCCGATTTACACCCACAAATGCCAATGATCCAGCAAGACCAACCACCCCTGATGTAATCAATCTATCTTCTATTCCACTCAATGCGGATCAGATCTATGTACTCCAATTAGGCCTCACATTTTGTCCTTCTAACGACTTTGACAAATTCGCCTTTATTAAAGACGTGCATCTTTTTGCACGTAAACTTCTTTTCAAAGTGATCTATGACAAATCTCAATCTAATACTGCACTTGTTCAGAATGTGCATGTAAATCCTTCCCAACAGGTTCCCACCCTAGCGGAAATACAAGCCCTCGAAGAATTAATGTCACTTTGGGAGGAGGGGTGCACTGATGGTGACGACTCTCTTGATCCTACCAATCTTGAGGCCGCCGCCCTTGGTGCTCCCCCCTTCCCCCCTCCTGTTTCTTTTAAACCCAAATCTGTGAATTTTCCAAATCTTTCTACAAATCCCAATATATGGGCCTTTGTACAACAAGTCACGAACACCATCGAAGGCTTAAATTTCAACTCCGCGTATCCCTCCAACCTAACTTTGGCTCAGATTAGGGCCATCAAATCCCTACAAAACCATCCTGAACTCACCATTAAGCCAGCCGACAAGGGTGGCAATGTGGTGGTGATGGATGTGTCCTTCTACGAACAAATGTGCCTGGATATTTTAAACAATCGCGAGTGGTATAGACCATCGAAGGCTTAAATTTCAACTCCGCGTATCCCTCCAACCTAACTTTGGCTCAGATTAGGGCCATCAAATCCCTACAAAACCATCCTGAACTCACCATTAAGCCAGCCGACAAGGGTGGCAATGTGGTGGTGATGGATGTGTCCTTCTACGAACAAATGTGCCTGGATATTTTAAACAATCGCGAGTGGTATAGACCAATTTCTAAAACACTCATTGTTAACTATATATCCGAATATCAACAGCTGATATTTGCAGCCTATCAAAAAGGCATTATAGACTCCAACACATGGAAATTTCTTTATGTTAAAGAACCCACTACCCCTACCTTCTATTCCCTCCCGAAATTGCACAAATCTCTCGACCATCCACCTGGTCGTCCAATTGTGTCTGGTCGTCAATGCCTCACAGAAATCTGCCAGTGCTCTGGTAGACAAATATCTGGCACCCCATGTTGTAGCTTTGCCTTCATATATAAAGGACACTATACATCTCCTTCGTATATTAGATGGCCAATCCCTGCCCAGTGGCACATGGTTGGTAGCCCTAGATGTGGAAAGCTTATACAACGTAATCCCCCACAATAGAGGCATTTCAGTTATCAGCAAACTCATTCGTGCCAGAGGCCCCCAATATGATGAATACGGGGACTTTGTCCTCAAATTATTGAGGTTCATACTCACACGCAATTATTTCATGTTCGGCTCCTCCCACTTCCTCCAGGTGCAGGGTGTGGCTATGGGGACCAAGTGTGCCCCTGCCTATGCCAACCTGTACCTGGGGGGGTGGGAGAGGGAACTTTTTGACTCGATTCACTCCAACCCCTACCTGTCCAGGATTATATCCTGGTACAGGTATATCGATGATATACTTCTGTTTTGGGCCGGTACTAAGGAAGAACTCTCCTCATTTGTACAAAGCCTTACTGACAACACATACAATCTAAGATTTACCATGGAGTGCAGCCAGTCTCAGATCCATTTCTTGGACCTCCAGATTGGTGTACAACCCAATGGCCAAGTCTATACTACTCTATACCGCAAACCCTCTTCGGGCAATACAATCCTACATGCCCAGAGTGCCCATCCTGAGCCCCTCCTTCGAAGTATACCATATAGTCAATATGTCAGGATTAAACGTAACTGTACTCGCGATGAAGATTTCTTCAGGGCGGCACACGACCTCTATAATAGACTCTTAGATAGAGGCTACAGCCACTCTCTCTTAAAGAAAGCATTCCATAAGGCAAAAAAACTCAACCGTAAAGACCTGGTTTTCTCCGACAAACCATTGGATTTTAAACAACCCACACGACTCATTACCCAATTTTCCAATCAGCATACTCAAATCAAAGATGTCCTCAAACAATTTTGGCCCTTACTCACATCTGATCCTACTATTGCTAAATATATCAACACTTATCCTGATATTATCTATCGACGCTCTCCCTCTCTCCGTGATCGCCTGATTCATAGTCATCATTCTACTGACACTGCACATAGGCCCGCTGCCACCGGTACCTATCAATGTGGCAAATGTGACATATGTACATTCGTTGCCAACTCTCAGGTTGTTAATCTACCCGATGGAAACACACACACCATTAGACACTATGTCACCTGCGCCACTGTTGGGGTTGTATACCTGGCCCAATGCCAATGCGGCGCATTCTATGTTGGCAAAACCAAGCGCCCCTTTCAGACCCGTATCCGGGACCATATCAAACCACTATATAAGAACATCACCACTACGGCCATTAATAGGCATATCGCTGCCCAACATAACTCCGATCCCCATGTTATTTTGTTTTCCGCACTTGAACATATCCCCTCACATGTAAGAGGCGGTAGTACTGATAATTCACTATTACGACTCGAAACCAAATGGATCCATATATTAAATGCTACCATCTTCCCAGGACTCAATGAATATATTAGTTTTAAGCCCTTTCTTTAAGTTTTTCTTTTCCATACCCCTTTCCCAGACAACGTCGTTTGTGGTTTTTCTTCTCTACCCTACCCTTCTCCATCCCTTCTCCCCCCCCCCCCCCCCCTCCCTTTATTCCCTTCTCAGTTTCTCACTCTCCTGTTTTCTCTGTCCTTTTTTCTTTTCTTTTTGCTGCCATGGCTCCACCCGGTATTTCATCCATATAATTTTTTTTTGACATGGACTAATACCTTGCCTTCTACATTGATTACAAATGCCTTTTTCCTTTTCTGAGACAAGCTGGCAAATCGACTTAATATATCTTATATCCCTGTATATTCTATAAGTGTATATAGCCTGTATTTATTTGCGACTTAAAACCTTTTTTTTCTGTCATCATTGAACAATATTTTCCGACACAACTGTTGCAATACATATACTGTGTGTTTCCTTTTTCATATATCCTTTTCTATATATTGTTTTTGCATTGTATTTCCAATTTTTGGTTGCAGGTTTCATTGTCGTACTGGGACCCAGTGGTTCTCTATGCACACTGCACACATTGTGGCTGGTTGTCGTGTGCTGACACACAGTAATTCCCACCTTCCCCAGTGGCCCCTGTGGATCGTTGGGCAACCTTTGGGATATCCTCCCATCCTGTGTCTCGGCGCACTACACTTCGTGCCCCGTTGTTCCCCGCCACTGGACTGAGGTTGTCCCTGGTGCCTTGGCTAGCCCCATGACTGGGGGGATTATCTGTGGCGTGGGTGGTGGGCGGCGGCTCCGCGGGCTCTCCCGGCTTGGGGGTGACATGGCTAGCGCTGTCTTTGCCTGTACGGACGCCAAGGCGCAGACAACTGTCTGCCCCTGGGTGCCCACGTCTGTTCTCAGACCCTCTGGTCCTTTATTCCATCGGCAGATTGGGTGAGATGACACCTTGGTACTTCCCATTCCAGGGGTGTTCGCCTCTCCAATCGCCACACGGTCCGCGAGATCTGAGCATGCGCGCGCGTTGCATGATGGAACTCGTAGTTCCTAGGCACCGTGCAGTGCACAGCCGTGGCTACCCCTCGTTTAGCGTCCGCACACCTGATCATCATCTGATCAGGTGTGGGGGGTATATGAGTAACCGGCCAGTCCCTCAGTTCCTATGGACGAGGGACGTGCCTGCATTCGCTCTGCACACAGCTACAAGGTAAACTTCTGTCTTTCAAAACACCCTGACTTCATGTTGTTTACATGAATTATTGATTATTTCCTTACATACTTTTTAGAACTTATTTTGGACCGGCCTCTTACTTTGGTGGTTAACACTGATTTTCTCAAGCAACACGGTGTGCTTTATGATGAATTAGGTAACAGATTCCTTTTCACTAGTCTCACCTGTGCCCAAGTACATTTTAAAGCTTCCATTTTCCTACCTTTCTGATCCTCCTTTTTTCCTTTATATTTCATATAGGATCCACTGTTACTTTTATTCCTTTTTCATCCCAGCACCGGTACTACATACCTGTGAATGTACAGCTATGAGAATCTTTTCTTACAGCAGATTCCATCAAGTAAGTATAGGCATAAACTACCATATCTGGCCCCAGTTAACAACAGCTAGACCCCTAACACTATCCATTTTTCTAATTAGGCCTGCTTTAAGTGGTCTGCAGATATGGTTCAACCTTGATGCCCCTTCCTTGCTGTGTGCATACATATATCACAGGCATTTCCTGATCTTGCCTCTCTACAGCTTTTAGATATACATGTAAGTTCGCACCTCTTCCAGAGATATAGATACATTTATACCTATTTATATACATATTTTTTATTCTCTTTTTAATACAATGCACATATGCGCAATCCTCTATTCCTGGAATAACTACCACAGTGCATTATGACACATGACTATCTTTACATTCCTTTGCCAGGTTTACTGTATGCCCCCTGCAGGCATAATTTACGGCGCGGTCTGCCTGCTCCCCGGTGGGGATCTCCTTGGGTGGCTGTGTTCCCCCTCTCCCTCTCTTCCCTCCCGTCTTGGGCACTGACGCCCCAGGTATGTCCGCAGTTTCGTTTAGTGGTGTGGAGCTTAGGGTCGCATGAATGTCCAGCCACAATTGCAATGTGTCATTGTTTTTACTATGCAGTGTTTGGTTAAATTAATATTTCTAATCATGTGTTTTCATGTCCACCACACAGAATTTTTTATATTATCCACCCTATGAGCTCCTGTTCCCTGAAGAAGCCAATGTTTTGGCGAAACATGTAGGAAAACGAGCCCCCCCCCCCTTCAACGGCCACTTGCCATCTGGCCCACTTGACCATTCTTAGGGTCACTTACAGTACATGTATCCACAAAATTTGTATAATTACTGTATGAATTGTTTATAATGTACATTGTATTTTTTGATAGACTATTAATAAAATTGTAATTTTAGTATCTTTTGTTTTATCTTTTCTTCAAGAAAGCCATTACTTTGACAGGCTTTCACTGAAACCGGCCCACTGAGCCATCGGCCCACCGGGAAACTCCCTGTAGTCCCGATGGCCAGTACATGCCTGCTCTTCTATGTTAGAGCTGGATTATTGTGGTGGTCTCACACTATCCCCTGAGGAAGCCCTTATTGGCGAAACATGTTAGGATTCAACTTCCATCTGTGACCATCCTTTCTTTTTCCCTGTGGGTCACCAGCAACCCAATATATGTACTTTGTATATGCTCCACCATTGATTTTAACTATTTCAATATCCCCTGTTTATATTTTTTTTCTTTCTCCTTTTGCATTAATAAAGAAATTATTTTTTATTCAACTTGTTATGAACCATTTGTCAGTAGCACCGGCCGCTATAATCCTATTCCTCCATATCTACAGTTTCACTAAGCGGAATGAGGTGCATGATAGTATAGATAGAGCCACTCAGATTATACTCTATAATCTACTTTCAATTCTTACATGTTGAGACGACAAATGTTTTATATTTTTATTCACCAATAGGCATTCGATTCAGGTTTGGGTCAGACCTGGATTCAAGGCCAACTTAGCCTGTTCGTGGACCTGCCAAATGATTACAGCTGTTGGCCTACCTACAGTGGGGAAAATAATTATTTGATCCCCTGGAGATTTTGTAAGTTTGCCCCCTTAATGTGGAAATATTATGCTTTGGGGCCGTTTCTCTGCTAAAGAACTTTGCCGCATTGAGGGGCCAATGGATGGGGCCATGTATGGTAAAATTTTGGAGGAGAACCTTCTTCCCTCAGCCAGAACACTGAAGATGGGTCATGGGTAGGTCTTCCAGCATGACAATGACTCAAGGCAATAAAGGACTGGCTCAAGAAGAAGCACATTAAGGTCATGGAATGACCAAGCCAGTCTCCAGACCTTAATCCTATTTATGGAGGGAGCTGAAACTTTGAGTTGCCAAGAAACAGCCAAGAAACCCTAAGGATTTAGAGCTCTGTAAAGAAGAGTGGACCAATGGATGGGGCCATGTATTGTAAAATCTTGGATGAGAAACTTCTTCCCTCAGGCAGAACACTGAAGATGGGTTGTCGATGGGCCTTCCAGCATGACAATGACCCAAAACATACAGCCAAGGCAACAAAGGAGTGGCTCAAGAAGAAGCACATTAAGGTCATGGAGTGGCCTAGCCAGTCTCCAGACCTTAATCCTATAGAAAATTTATGGAGGGAGCTGAAACTTTGAGTTTCCAAGAGACAACCAAGAAACCTTATAGACATGTGCGATTAGTTTTGTACAAATCGAAAATTCGTATGAATTTCCGTAAATTTGTACATTCGGGAGGATCCGAAATACGAATTGCTATGCTTCCGAATTTTGTACGAAATACGAAATTTCGTTTACGAATTTCGGATCCAAATTCCGTTACAACCGAAACGTGACTGGTGTTTTGTTGACCAATCAGAGGTTTTCTTCTGCTGCTTTGTGAGGGTTGGGAAAATTACCTTTTTTAATGTGGGAGTGGAAGACTGGTACTGGTAATCGATGGGAGATTCAGAATCGGACAAAATAAGAATGTTCGTTCATTGCGATTATTCGTTATGATGAAGTTAAAAACCCAGGAAGTCAGCACAGCACAGGGATGGTGGGAGCCCCTCATAATGAGCACAGCACAGGGATGGATGGAGCCCCTTATAATGATAAATTCAGCATAACGTTCGTAATTGTTACGTAAAGTTAATGAACCTAACGAAAATTTGTACGAAACGAAACAAATTTATTGACGGCGCACATGTCTGAAACCTTAAGGATTTAGAGATCTGTAAAGAAGAGTGGACCAATGGATAGAGCCATGTATTGTAAAATCTTGGATGAGAACCTTCTTCCCTCAGCCAGAACACTGAAGATGGGCCATTGATGGGTCTTCCAGCATGACAATGACCCAAAACCAACCGCCAAGGCAACAAAGGAGTGGCTCAAGAAGAAGCAGATTAAGGTCATGGAGTGGCCTAGCCAGTCTCCAGACCTTAATCTCATAGAAAATTTATGGAGGGAGATGAAACTTTGAGTTTCCAAGAGACAACCAAGAAACCTTAAGGATTTAGAGAAGATCTGTAAAGAAGAGTGGACCAAAATCCCTCCTGAGATGTGTGCAAACCTGATCACCACCTACAAGAAACGTCTGACCTCTGTGCTTGCCAACAAGGTTTTCTCCACCAACTACTAAGTCATGTTTTGTTTGGGGATCAAATACTTATTTTACTCACTGAACTGCAACTCAATTTATTACATTTGTATCATGTGTTTTTTCTGGATTTTTGGTTGATACTCTGTCCCTATCATTTAAACTACATCTATGATAAAAATGATAGCTCCTTCATTTCTTTGTAAGTGGGCAAACTTACAAAATCTGCCGGGGATCAAGTCATTATTTTCCCCACTGTATGTATATGTTGACAGTGGGAGGCCCTGCCATGGTGTGAGATTAGGAAAGGGATATGAAAAGGACACAGTGTTTTCAAAGGTAAAGTCTGAGAGGCTCCAGTGTGTGTATTGGGAGCAGAGAAAGCTGAGTTCTGAGTTTTCTCCGGGTTTTGTAATCTCAGATTTGAGGCCGGGAGTTTGAAGGTTCCAAAGTGAGTTGGGTGGGATGGAACCTTCCATTGTATGTCCAGGTTTTCATAGAGGTCTGGCAGTTGTGTGTCCAGGTTCACACATTCATCATAAGCCAGGTCTGAGGAGCTCAGGGCAGTTGGTGTAATTTAGAGACACGGCCTTCATATAAAGATAGCAGTGTGACAATATTACACACACATCCTCTAAATCAGGGGTCTCCAAACTTTCTAAACAAAGGGCCAGTTTACTGTCCATCAGGGTTTAGGGAGGCCGGACTGTATCCAGTGGGAGTAGAACATGTGTCAGTGCCCCATCATTAGTGTCAGTGGAAAGAATAGTGCCCCATCATTGGTGTCAGTGGGAGGAATAGTGTCCCATCATTGGTGTCAGTGGGAGGAATAGTGCCCCATCATTGGTGTCAGTGGAAGGAATAGTCCCCCATCATTGGTGTCAGTGGAAGGAATAGTCCCCCATCATTGGTGTCAGTGGGAGGAATAGTGCCCCATCATTAGGTCAGTGGGAGGAATGGTGCCCCATCATTGGTGTCAGCAGTGGAAAGAATGGTGTCCAATGATTGGTGTCAGTGGGAGAAATAATTGCCCATCATTGGTGTCAGTGGAAGGAATAGTGCCCCATCATTGGTGTCAGTGGAAGGAATAGTGCCCCATCATTGGTGTCAGTGGAAGGAATAGTCCCCCATCATTGGTGTCAGTGGAAGGAATAGTCCCCCATCATTGGTGTCAGTGGGAGGAATAGTGCCCCATCATTGGTGTCAGTGGGAGGAATAGTGCCCCATCATTGGTGTCAGTGGGAGGAATAGTGCCCCATCATTGGTGTCAGTGGGAGGAATAGTGCCCCATCATTGGTGTCAGTGGGAGGAATAGTGCCCCATCATTGGTGTCAGTGGGAGGAATAGTGCCCCATCATTGGTGTCAGTGGGAGGAATAGTGCCCCATCATTGGTGTCAGTATATTGTCAATATTGCTTAAATCTTTTCAGCATGTGTATTCTACTTGAATCTCGGTGATCTTTGTGTATTTCTTCCAGATCTGGGCAGTCATCCAGTGTGAGACTTCCTGTAATAAAGACCGCTCACTGCTCTCTCTCTCCTTGTGCAGGGGGACTGGTCTGGTCTCCGCTCCAACCTGTAGTGGGTGGAGTCTGTTGTGCCCCTCCCACAGCTCTGTTCTCCGCACATACTATGTACAGCAAAGTGATGATGTCACTGCTACCTTTACAAGGTAATATCTGGCTTTGCAAAGGCATTTGGTGCTCACAGAGTGGATTTATATCCATTGTAGCAATTGAGGAATAGAATTCCAAGAAAAGTTACAAACGTTTGAAATTGTAACAAACTTTGACATATTTACATGCGATAAAACTTCTAATCTGTCTGTTGACCCTTCAGAGTGAAAATAATTGACAAAGAAAAACTCCGGCTTGTGCCGGGGGAGGAAAATAGAAAAAAAAAAACAACTAATTAAACACATTTAAATTCATATTTAAAGTCTCTTATTAGATGCCAGATAAATATTTACATGGATGAATGCCCCCATTTCATTAGAGAGTGTGTAACTAAGCGTGCTTATTATTTAAATTCTAGGAAAATGCTGCAAAAAGTGGCGAGGAAAGAGGGCGCCGCGCACAAACCGAGGCAGATCACCTCTCACCTGGTTGGCAATTATTCACAGATGACCAATGCAGTTGGTTCTGACTCCCCCTGACCTCAGTGGGAGGAATAGTGCCCCATTATTGGTGTCAGTGGGAAGAATAGTGCCCCATCATTGGTGTCAGTGGGAGGAAAAGTGCCCCATCATTGGTGTCAGTGGGAGGAATAGTGCCCCATCATTGGTGTCAGTAGGAAGAATAGTGCCCCATTATTGGTGTCAGTGGAAGGAATAGTGCCCCATCATTGGTGTCAGTAGGAAGAATAGTGCCCCATTATTGGTGTCAGTGGAAGGAATAGTGCCCCATTATTGGTGTCAGTGGGAGGAATAGTGCCCCATCATTGGTGTCAGTAGGAAGAATAGTGCCCCATTATTGGTGTCAGTGGAAGGACTAGTGCCCCATTATTGGTGTCAGTGGGAGGATTAGTGCCCCATCATTGGTGTCAGTGGGAGGAAAAGTGCCCCATCATTGGTGTCAGTGGGAGGAATAGTGCCCCATCATTGGTGTCAGTGGGAGGAAAAGTGCCCCATCAAAGGTGTCAGTAAGAGGAATAGTACCCCAATAATGGTGTCAGTGGGAGGAATAGTGCCCCATCATTGGTATTTAAGGGAGGAATAGTGCCCTATCGCTGGTGTCAGTGGGGGGAAAGCTCCCCATCGATGGTGTCAGTGGGAGGAATAGTGCCCCATCATTGGTGTCAGTAGGACACTGGTCGGTCTGTCAGGGACTGATGCTCTAATCTCTTAATTTGTTCTTGTTATGTCATCTATACAATCTGGAAACGTTACCCATTTGGGTTCATTTACTTGTTAAATCTGACCTCCGACCTCCCCTTCTGTCTTGCACAGTTGTACCGGCTTCTCTCCTCCTCTGCAAATTTTTTTATGAATACATCCCAAAGTGTGTTATTGGCAGGATCAACAGGTGAAAAAAGAAAAAAAAAAAGCCTGAAAAGGGAAAACTAATGCAGTCACCTCTCACCACATCCAAGGACTGGTAAGCTGCAATATATATTATAATATATATCATTGTTAGATGTTTGTTCTTGGGTTTGGATACACTGTACCCAGATGCAGAATCGATTCATTAATATAGGATGAGTTGTGACCGGAGAGGGACACATAAGTGAAATCCATCCTCAGATTCGAATCGCTCGTCCTGTAGAAGAATGCGCTGAGTTGCGCTGCTGCAGCCAGACGGTCGCTGCGAAGGAGCCAAGGAATTTAGCCGCGGACCGCGGTATCATTCTGCTGGGCATGTGGAGGTAACTGCTCATCTCAGCAGAGATATTATCCGCCTGGCACTGCCCCGGCACGATCGGAAGGAGCCAACCGCCTGGTGGTGCCGAGGATCTGCAGATGGCGCCAGCGATGGCCGGAGCCCTATAGGGTGTGTATGTTAAATCAGCTCTGTAATTTGTGTTACACTCATTACCAGATATGCAGAACAAATGGCTCGGCACACATGGCCGCCTCCAGCATTTGGGGCGTTCGGTTAGAAGGGAAATTAAACGGGCCGCAAAGCTTTGGGCCTGAACCAGCAGATGAAAAAAAAAAAATGCACAAAAAATGATATTGCTCAATAGCCACAAAGGATATAGATTCACTTTGTGGGCATCGAATGCTTTACCCAGATATTATCTTTTAAAATGGGGGGGGGGGGTGTGTGTGACATCATCACTGGGCTGTATATAGCCTGTGCAGACTACAGGGCTGTAGGAGGGGCTTAACAGGCTCTACCCACTACAGAAAACGACAGGAGGGGGGTGGAGACAAGACCAGTCACCCTACTCAAGGAGAGAGAGCAGAGCTGGGGAGGGGCCGGCAGACCCCACCCACTACAGGAGGGGGCGGAGACAAAACCAGTCACCCTGCACAAGGAGAGAGAGAAGCTGTGGGAGGGGCCCCAGCAAACTCCACCCACTGCAGGCTGCCTGCAGGAAACTACTGAAGGGGGCAGAGACAAGACCAGTCACCCTGCACAAGGATAGAGAGAGAGAAGCCATGGGAGGGGCCCCAGCAAACTCCACCCACTGCAGGCTGCCTACAGAAAACTACAGAAGGGGCGGAGACAAGACCAGTCACCCTGAACAAGGAGAGAGAGCAGAGCTGGGGAGGGGTCCAGCAGGCTCCACCCACTACAGAAAACTACAGGAGGGGGCGGAGATAAGACCAGTCATCCTGCACAAGGAGAGAGAGAGAAGAGCTGTGGGAGGGGCCCCAGCAAACTCCACCCAGTGCACGCTGCCTGCAGAAAACGACTGAAGGGGCGGAGACAAGACCATTCACCTTGCACAAGGAGAGAGCAGAGCTGTGGGAGGGGCCCAGTAGACCCCACCCACTACAAGCTGCCTGCAGAGAACTATAGGAGGAGGCGGAGACCAGACCAGTCACCCTGCACAAGGAGAGAGAGCAGAGCTGTGGGAGGTGCCCAGCAGGCTCCACCCACTACAGGAAACTACAGGAGGGGGCAGAGACAAGACCAGTCACGTTGCACAAGGAGAGAAAGCAGAGCTGTGGGAGGGGCCCCAGCAAACTCCACCCACTGCAGGCTGCCTGCAGAGAACTACAGGAGGGGGCGGAGACAAGACCAGCCACCCTTCACAAGGAGAGAGAGCAGAGCTGTGGGAGGGGCCCGGTAGACCCCACCCACTACAGGCTGCCTGCAGAGAACTATAGGAGGGGGCGGAGACCAGACCAGTCACCCCACACAAGGAGAGAGATTGAACAAATTGAGGCCAAACTCCGGATCACACTTTCTTATCAGTTACAGCAATCTTTTTTTTTTTCTTTTTGTGATAACGGTTTTACATAATAATAATAAAAAGCTGATCATTGTAAGCACACCTGTCAGTGTTAAATGGTTTGTCTCATACATGAAAACTGATACATTCTGCTGGAGAGCTTGCTTTTTTTTTTTTTTACTGGCCAGATCATCAGATGAACATGGAAGAAAAAAAATCACATCTAAGAATTGGTAAGCTGCAATGTAATAAATGTTTGCCCAACTACTGGTGTGAATGATCCCCACCGCTTCTCCCCGCCGCCTGTCGGTGGACAAACCCCATCTGCACCTCTAACCCGAAAGAGGCAAAGTTTAAAAATAAAAAGCTGCCCACGCCGAGGCGTCCCGACACCATTAGTGCGAGGCGGCAGCGCGCCGCTATTGTAGACGCAGCTCCGTAATGAATTGGTGATTTAATTTGTGATGTAATGAGGGGAACAGAAGGGACTCGATGATTGTTTTCAATTATGGTTTGCGCTGCGAGTTAATTATTGTTTAATGACTCACAATTCCTTCCATTACCAAACAGGCCGGCGCCCCGACTTTATCACAAATTATTATAGAAACTGACTTCTAATGGGGGGGAGGGGTGCAGGTCACGGCCATAATGAGGAGGGAGACAAATAATCAAACTGCTGCAAATCCGCTCACTTCCGGAATACCCGGCAACAGGACAGAGCTCCCCCGATACTTCACCGAAGACCGAGCTCCCCCGATACTTCACCGAAGACAGAGCTCCCCCCAATACTTCACCGAAGACAGAGCTCCCCCGATACTTCACCGAAGACAGAGCACCCCGATACTTCACCGAAGACAGAGCTCCCCTGATACTTCACCGAAGACAGAGCTCCCCCTGATACTTCACCGAAGACAGAGCTCCCCCGATACTTCACCGAAGACAGAGCTCCCCCGATACTTCACCGAAGACAGAGCTCCCCCGATACTTCACCGAAGACAGAGCACCCCCGATACTTCACCGAAGACAGAGCTCCCCGATACTTCACCGAAGACAGAGCACCCCCGATACTTCACCAAAGACAGAGCTCCCCCGATACTTCACCGAAGACAGAGCTCCCCGATACTTCACCGAAGACAGAGCTCCCCTGGTACTTCACCGAAGACAGAGCTCCCCCGATACTTCACCGAAGACAGAGCTCCCCCGATACTTCACCGAAGACAGAGCTCCCCCGATACTTCACCGAAGACAGAGCTCCCCCGATACTTCACTGAAGACAGAGCTCCCCCCGATACTTCACCGAAGACAGAGCTCCACAGATACTTCACCGAAGACAGAGCTCCACAGATATTTCACCGAAGACAGAGCACCCCCGATACTTCACCGAAGACAGAGCTCCCCCGATACGTCACCGAAGACAGAGCTCCACAGATACTTCACCGAAGACAGAGCTCCACAGATATTTGACCGAAGACAGAGCACCCCCGATACTTCACCGAAGACAGAGCTCCCCCGATACGTCACCGAAGACAGAGCTCCACAGATACTTCACCGAAGACAGAGCTCCACAGATATTTGACCGAAGACAGAGCACCCCCGATACTTCACCGAAGACAGAGCTCCCCCGATACTTCACAGAAGACAGAGCACCCCCGATACTTCACCGAAGACAGAGCTCCCCGATACTCCACTGAAGACAGAGCTCCCCGATACTTCACCGAAGACAGAGCTCCCCGATACTTCACCGAAGACAGAGCTCCCCGATACTTCACCGAAGACAGAGCTCCCCCGATACTTCACTAAAGACAGAGCTCCCCCGATACCTCACCGAAGACAGAGCTCCCCCGATACTCCACTGAAGACAGAGCTCCCCGATACTTCACCGAAGACAGAGCTCCCCCGATACTTCACCGAAGACAGAGCTCCCCTGATACTTCACTAAAGACAGACCTCCCCCCGATACTTCACTGAAGACAGAGCCCCCGATACTTCACCGAAGACAGAGCCCCCCGATACTTCACCGAAGACAGAGCTCCCCTGACACTTCACTAAAGACAGAGCACCCCCCGATACTTCACCGAAGACAGAGCTCCCCGATACTTCACCGAAGACAGAGCTCCCCCGATACTTCACCGAAGACAGAGCTCCCCCGATACCTCACCGAAGACAGAGCTCCCCTGATACTTCACCGAAGACAGAGCTCCACAGATATTTCACCGAAGACAGAGCTCCCCCGATACTTCACCGAAGACAGAGCTCCCCCGATACTTCACCGAAGACAGAGCTCCCCGATACTTCACCGAAGACAGAGCTCCCCGATACTTCACCGAAGACAGAGCTCCCCGATACTTCACCGAAGACAGAGCTCCCCCGATACTTCACCGAAGACAGAGCTCCCCCGATACTTCACCGAAGACAGAGCTCCACAGATATTTCACCGAAGACAGAGCTCCCCCGATACTTCACAGAAGACAGAGCTCCCCCGATACTTCACCGAAGACAGAGCTCCCCCGATACTTCACCGAAGACAGAGCTCCCCCGATACTTCACCGAAGACAGAGCTCCCCCGATACTTCACCGAAGACAGAGCTCCCCCGATACTTCACCAAAGACAGAGCTCCCCCGATACTTCTCCGAAGACAGAGCACCCCCGATACTTCACCGAAGACAGAGCTCCCCCGATACTCCACCGAAGACAGAGCTCCCCGATACTTCACCGAAGACAGAGCTCCCCCGATACTTCACAGAAGACAGAGCTCCCCGATACTTCACCGAAGACAGAGCTCCCCTGATACTTCACTAAAGACAGACCTCCCCCGATACTTCACTGAAGACAGAGCCCCCGATACTTCACCGAAGACAGAGCCCCCCGATACTTCACCGAAGACAGAGCTCCCCCGATACTTCACCGAAGACAGAGCTCCCCCGATACCTCACCGAAGACAGAGCTCCCCCGATACTTCACCGAAGACAGAGCTCCCCGATACTTCACTGAAGACAGAGCTCCCCCGATACATCACCGAAGACAGAGCACCCCCGATACTTCACCGAAGACAGAGCTCCCCCGATACTTCACCGAAGACAGAGCTCCCCCGATACTTCTCCGAAGACAGAGCACCCCCGATACTTCACCGAAGACAGAGCTCCCCCGATACTCCACTGAAGACAGAGCTCCCCGATACTTCACAGAAGACAGAGCTCCCCGATACTTCACCGAAGACAGAGCTCCCCCGATACTTCACCAAAGACAGAGCTCCCCCCGATACTTCACCGGAATTGTAGTCACACAGCACCTAAAGAGATACAAGTTATCTATCCTCTTACTTCTTGAAGGGGATGTCTGTCTGGAGCAATGGTTGTTGTATGTAACATACAGAGTACAGGGGTCAAGAGTATGTAATTTACAGAGTGCAGGGGTCAGAAATATGTATTATACAGAGTGCAGGGGTCAGGAGTATGTAACATACAGAGTGCAGGGGTCAGGAGTATGTAACATACAGAGTGCAGGGGTCAGGAGTATGTAACATACAGAGTGAAGGGGTCAGGAGTAAGTAATGTACAGAGTGCACGGGTCAGAAATATGTATTATACAGAGTGCATGGGTCAGTAGTATGTAACATACAGAGTGCAAGCGTCAGGAGTATGTAATGTACAGAGTACAGGGGTCAGTAGTATATAATGTACATAGTGCATGGGTCAGGAGTATGTAATGTACAGAGTACAGGGGTCAGGAGTATGTATTGCACAGAGTGAAGGGGTCAGAAGTATGTAATGTACAGAGTACAGGGGTCAGGAGTATATAATGTACAGAGTACAGGGGTCAGGAATATGTAATGTACAGAGTGCAGGGGTCAGGAGTAGGGATGAGCCGAACACCCCCCGGTTCGGTTCGCACCAGAACCCGCGAACGGACCGAAAGTTCGCACGAACGTTAGAACCCCATTGACGTCTATGGGACTCGAACGTTCGAAATCAAAAGTGCTAATTTTAAAGGCTAATTTGCATGGTATTGTCCTAAAAAGGGTTTGGGGACCCGGGTCCTACCCCAGGGGACATGTATCAATGCAAAAAAAACTTTTAAAAACGGCCGTTTTTTCGGGAGCAGTGATTTTAATGATGCTTAAAGTAAAAAAAAAAAAGTGAAATATTCCTTTAAATATCGTACCTGGGGGGTGTCTATAGTATGCCTGTAAAGTGACGCGTGTTTCCCATGTTTAGAACAGTCCCTGCACCAAATGTCATTTTTAAAGGAAAAAAATCTCATTTAAAACTGCTTGCGGGTTTAATGTCATGTCGGGTCATGGCAATATGGATGAAAATCAGTGAGACAAACGGCATGGGTACCCCCCAGTCCATTACCAGGCCCTTTGGGTCTTGTATGGATATTAAGGGGAACCCCGCACCCAAATTAAAATAAGGAAAGGTGTGGGGCCACCAGGCCCTATATACTCTGAACAGCAGTATACAGGCGGTGCAAACAAGACAGGGACTGTAGGTTTGTTGTTAAGTAGAATCTGTTTGTAATTTTGAACATTTTTAACGTGTTTAGCTCCAGCCAAAAAATCTTTTCTAAGCTTTTTGGAAAACATAGGGAAGGGTTATCACCCCTGTGACATTTGTTTTGCTGTCTTTCCTCCTCTTCAGAAGATTTCACCTCACTTTTTTGTCCCAATGAAAAATGTTTTTTGAAAATTTGGGTTTTTTTGTGGAACAAGGATTGGAAAGCATCAGTGGAAAGGAGAAATTGTTTTCCCATATTAACTCTTACAGGAGAGAATTTCCCTTCCTAGGGGTAGATTTCATCTCACTTCCTGTTGTCTCCTTCCGTTTGCAAGTAGGAGTCGTTTGTAAGTTAGATGTTTGAAAGTAGGGTCCTGCCCTATATACTCAGCAGAAATTTGGGCCTTAGGTGTTGCTGTGGCCACAACACTGTAAGCCCTCACAGGGCCCTGCTGTGAAATATTAGATCAAGAATTGTAATTACATGCCCCTGTTGAACAGGAGCTGAAAAATTAGGCCTTAGGCACTGGTGCTGGTGCCACAACACTGCAACCCCTCACAGACACTCTAGTTGGAACGCAGGAACGAGCCCTGCTGCAAATTATTGCTTCAAAAATTGTAATTACACGCCCCTGTTAGACAGGGGCAGAAAAATTGGGCCTTAGGCACTGGTGCTGGTGCCACAACACTGCAACCCCTCACAGACACTCTAGTTGGAACGCAGGAACGAGCCCTGCTGCAAAGTATTGCATCAAAAATTGTAATTACACGCCCCTGTTAGACAGGGGCAGAAAAATTGGGCCCTAGGCACTGGTGCTGGTGCCACAACACTGCAACCCCTCACAGACACTCTAGTTGGAATGCAGGAACGAGCCCTGCTGCAAAGTATTACATCAAAAATTGTAATTACACGCCCCTGTTAAACAGGGGCTGAAAAATTGTGCCTTAGGCACTGGTGGTGGCGCCCAGAACCAAAAATGTTCTTACAAGCTATCAGCGTGATGATTGAGGAGGAAGAGGATAATTACTCAGGGATAGTCACTCAGCATCAGCATAGGCAGTCTTTGAAGGGATCTGAGATTTCAAAAAAAATTATTCGGTTACATCAGCATCAGGTGCTTGGTAGCTGGTGGTGATCCAAGACTCATTCATTTTTATGAAGGTCAGCCGATCGACCGAGTCGGTGGACAGACGCACCCTGTGATCGGTTACCACGCCTCCAGCAGCACTGAATGTGCGTTCCGAAAGAACGCTGGATGCAGGACAGGCCAGTAGCTCAATTGCATACTGTGCAAGCTCTGGCCAGTGATCCATCCTCAAGACCCAGTAACCCAGAGGATTTTCGGTGGGAAAGGTGTCCAAGTCTGATCTTGCCCCTAGGTATTCCTGCACCATGTAAAACAGACGCTGGCGATGGTTGCTGGAACCGATCATACCTTGGGGCTGCGGACCAAAAAATTGTCTGAACGCATCGGTCAGACGGCCACCTTCTCCACCGCTCCTTCTTTGACTGACCGAAGCCTCAGCAACACGTTGTCCAGAAACAGGAGTTTGTAACCTCCCAGTCTCTGGGAACGCGTTGCACAGACCTTTCTGCAAGGCCTCCCGAAGATGTTTCATCCTCTGCTCCCTCTGCGATGGCAAGATAAGGTCCGCAACCTTACCCTTGTAACGTGGATCAAGGAGGGTTGCCAGCCAGTATTGGTCCTTCTCCTTGATACCACGAATACGAGGATCCTTACGCAGGCTTTGCAGGATCAGGGAGGCCATGCAGCGTAGGTTTGCTGAGGCATTCGGTCCGGAGTCCTCTGGGTCACTAAGAACGACATGGTCCGCAGCCACCTCCTCCCAGCCACGTACAAGTCCATGTGTTTCTTGGGACTGATCCCTTAAAGACTGCTGCTGATGCTGAGTGCCAGGCTCCACCTCCATACTGACACAATCTTCCTCCTCCTCCTCTTCCTCCTCGTCCTCTTCCTGTGTGATCGGCGGGCACGCAGGAACACTGTCTGGATAAAGGGGGCCTTGAGAGCTAAGGAAGTCCTCCTCTTCCTGCCTCTGTTCTGCCTCAAGTGCCCTGTCCATTATTCCACGCAGCGTGTGCTCCAACAGGTGGACAAGGGGGACAGTGTCACTGATGCATGCACTGTCACTGCTCACCATCCTCGTGGCCTCCTCGAATGGTGACAGGACAGTGCATGCATCCCTGATCATGGCCCACTGGCGTGGGGAAAAAAAACCAAGCTCCCCTGACCCTGTCCTGGTGCCATAGTCGCACAGGTACTCATTGATGGCCCTCTGCTGCGTGTGCAGCCGCTGCAGCATGGCCAACGTTGAGTTCCACCTGGTGGGCATGTCACAGATTAGGCGGTTCTTGGGCAGGTTAAACTCCTTTTGGAGGTCCGTCAGCCGAGCACTGGCATTATATGACCGGCGGAAATGCACACAGACTTTCCTGGCCTGCCTCAGGACATCCTGTAAGCCCGGGTACCTGCCCAAGAACCGCTGCACCACCAAGTTAAGGACGTGAGCCAAACAGGGCACATGGGTCATTTGTCCCTGTCGGAGGGCAGAGAGGAGGTTGGTGCCATTGTCGCAAACCACCATTCCTGCCTTAAGTTGGCGTGGCGTCAACCACCTCTGAACCTGCCCCTGCAGAGCTGACAGAACCTCTGCCCCAGTGTGGCTCCTGTCCCCCAAGCACACCAGCTCAAGCACCGCATGGCATCTTTTGGCCTGCGTACTTGCGTAGCCCCTTGAACGCCTACGGAGCACCGCTGGTTCCGAGGAAGAGGCCATGGAGGAAGAAGAAGAGGAGGGGGTGGAGGAGAGAGGTGTGTCACAATCAGCATTTTGGAGGCGTGGTGGCGGAACAACCTCCAACACTACTGCACCTTGTCCTGCATCCTTCCCAGCTGCCAGCAGAGTCACCCAATGCGCCGTGAAACTTAGGTAACGTCCCTGTCCATGCCTGCTGGACCATGAGTCAGCGGTAATATGCACCTTACCGCTGACCGCCCTGTCCAGCGAGGCATGGACATTGCCTTCCACATGCCGGTAGAGAGCCGGAATCGCCTTCCGTGAGAAAAAGTGGCGTTTGGGTACCTGCCACTGAGGAACCGCACATTCCACAAACTCACGGAAGGGGGCAGAGTCTACCAACTGAAAAGGCAGCAGTTGAAGTGCTAGCAATTTTGCCAAGCTAGCATTCAACCGCTGGGCATGTGGATGGCTGGGAGCAAACTTCTTTCGGCGGTGCAGCAGCTGGGGCAGGGAAATTTGCCTGGTACAATCTGACGTCGGTGTACCAAAAGCAGATTGCCCACAAGTACTTGGCTGTGACACACCTAATTCTACACCTTCATTCCTCTCACTGCAGGTCTCAGAGAGGACTGAAGGTCTAGTGGGGTTGGAAATCTCAGCTGATGAGGAGCAAGGAGAGATCCTCTTTGTTCTTTGGTGTGGGTCTTTTAGATACGCTTGCCAACGAACTGCATGGCAGGTCAACATATGTCTGGTCAAGCATGTGGTACCCAAGCGGGAGATATTTTGGCCACGCGAGATACGCTTGAGACATATGTTGCAAATAGCAGCGGTGCGATCTGATGCACTCGTCTCAAAAAAGGCCCACACCAAAGAACTTTTTGAATAACGCGCAGAGACTGCAGCGCCCTGCACATGTGGAGCTTTGGGGTGTGATGCAGTCAATGTGCTGCCCTTAGGCTGGCCCCTGGAGGGCATCCTGCCTCGTTGGTGATGTGCTGCCGCCTCCTCCTCCTCCTCCTCCTCCTCCTCCTCCTCCTCCTCTCTCCTATCAGGCACCCACGTTGAGTCAGTGACCTCATCATCCCCTCCCTCCTCATCACTGGAGCAAACCTGGCAGTATGCTGCAGCAGGGGGAGCATGACTGCCAGATTGCTGTCCTTCTTGGGCACCCCCTCTGTCCGCGCTCATGTTACTGCCTTCATCGAGCTCAGTATCGTCATCAGAGCCTTCCAAACGCTGGGCATCCTCCTGGAGCATGTACCCAACACTGTGGTCAAACAGTTCGAGGGAATCCTCATGAGGACATGGTGGAGCTAGGGAAGGAGTCACTGATGACATTGAGCTGAGGGAAGAGGCCGCTGCTTTGCCAGACAAAGCACCCTGGGCATGGGTGAGAGAGGATGAGGAGGATGAGGACGGCTTGGTCATCCACTCGACCAAGTCTTCCGCATGTTGCGGCTCAACATGGCCAGCTGCCGAAAAAAAGGCCAAGCGTGTCCCATGGCCACGTGCTGATGAGGATGCACCGTCTCCACGACCAGCACTAGACACAGAGCCTGCTTGCCCTCTCTTATTGGCTTGTGACTGTCTGCCTCTCCTTCTTGGCCTTCCAGACATACTAATGGCCTGTAGCTGCACTAAGCTGGGATAGAACACCTGTAATTTTCTTCAAGTAGCTTTATATACTGTAACCAGACAAGCCTGCCTGTCAGTAGGAAGATAACAGGAACGGATCTAGCTGAACACTGTGAGCAGGACGCACTGTACTAAATGTAAATAGTCTAGCTGCCTGACCGTGGTACTAATAGGATCAAATAGAACACCTGTAATTTTCTTCAGGTAGCTTTATATACTGTAACCAGACAAGCCTGCCTGTCAGTAGGAAGATAACAGGAACGGATCTAGCTGTACACTGTGAGCAGGACGCACTGTACTAAATGTAAATAGTCTAGCTGCCTGACCGTGGTACTAATAGGATCAAATAGAACACCTGTAATTTTCTTCAGGTAGCTTTATATACTGTAACCAGACAAGCCTGCCTGTCAGTAGGAAGATAACAGGAACGGATCTAGCTGAACACTGTGAGCAGGACGCACTGTACTAAATGTAAATAGTCTAGCTGCCTGACCGTGGTACTAATAGGATCAAATAGAACACCTGTAATTTTCTTCAGGTAGCTTTATATACTGTAACCAGACAAGCCTGCCGGTCAGTAGGAATTTAACAGGAACGGATCTAGCTGAACACTGTGAGCAGGACGCACTGCACTAAATGTAAATAGCAGGAACGGATCTAGCTGAACACTGTGAGCAGGACGCACTGCACTAAATGTAAATAGCAGGAACGGATCTAGCTGAACACTGTGAGCAGGACGCACTGCACTAAATGTAAATAGCAGGAACGGATCTAGCTGAACACTGTGAGCAGGACGCACTGCACTAAATGTAAATAGCAGGAACGGATCTAGCTGAACACTGTGAGCAGGACGCACTGCACTAAATGTAAATTGCAGGAACGGATCTAGCTGAACACTGTGAGCAGGACGCACTGCACTAAATGTAAATAGTCTAGAAGATAACAGGAACGGATCTAGCTGAACACTGTGAGCAGGACGCACTGCACTAAATGTAAATAGCAGGAACGGATCTAGCTGAACACTGTGAGCAGGACGCACTGCACTAAATGTAAATAGCAGGAACGGATCTAGCTGAACACTGTGAGCAGGACGCACTGCACTAAATGTAAATAGCAGGAACGGATCTAGCTGAACACTGTGAGCAGGACGCACTGCACTAAATGTAAATTGCAGGAACGGATCTAGCTGAACACTGTGAGCAGGACGCACTGCACTAAATGTAAATAGTCTAGAAGATAACAGGAACGGATCTAGCTGAACACTGTGAGCAGGACGCACTGCACTAAATGTAAATAGCAGGAACGGATCTAGCTGAACACTGTGAGCAGGACGCACTGCATTAAATGTAAATAGTCTAGATAGAAGATAACAGGAACGGATCTAGCTAAACTGAATACAGTGTATATATATATATGCAACACCTGGGATGCATATATATACACAATACACTGTAAGTGCAGCTAACTGACTGACTGTTCTGCCTAATCTATCTAACTCAAATCAAATGACACTGTCTCTCTCTCTCTCTATCTCTCAGCACACCGGAACACACACTACACAGGGCCGCCGTGCAGGCGGCCTTATATAGTGTGGGGTGTGTACTAAATCCCCTGAGCCATAATTGGCCAAAGCCACCCTGGCTTTGGCCAATTACAGCTCTCTCTACTGACGGCGCTGTGATTGGCCAAGCATGCGGGTCATAGTGCATGCTTGGCCAATCATCAGCCAGCAATGCACTGCGATGCCGCAGTGAATTATGGGCCGTGACGCGCCACACGAATTTAGCGCGAACGGCCCATAACGTTCGCAATTCGGCGAACGATCGAACAGCCGATGTTCGAGTCGAACATGGGTTCGACTCGAACACGAAGCTCATCCCTAGTCAGGAGTATGTAATGTACAGAGTACAGGGGTCAGGAGTATGTAATGCACAGAGTGAAGGGGTCAGAAGTATGTAATGTACAGAGTACAGGGGTCAGGAGTATATAATGTACAGAGTACAGGGGTCAGGAATATGTAATGTACAGAGTACAGGGGTCAGAAATATGGATTATACAGAGTGCAGGGGTCAGGAGTGCCTGTCAGGAGCCAAGTCACTTATTATCCCACCTGCTTCCAGAAGCAAAAAAAAAGCCCCCTCTCTCCCTCTCTGCCCGGGCCCTCCTGCTGAACTAATTGGACCCAGGGAACTTTAAGTGCCTGCAATCTACAGGAAAAAAATATTCCCCTCTTTGCCCCCTGGGCCCCCGCTGCTACACTAATGTAGTCTGGGCCCAGGCACAGAAGGGCCAGCTCTGCCCCCTATCAGCAGCCCCGATGTTCACTATATAATACTACAGGAGACTGTCTGTGCAAATACCACAGGAGACAGCCAGAGACTGAACATGCTACAGTTGTGATGTCTGCAGTCTCTGACCATCTCCTGTATCATGTCTGCAGTCTCTGATCATCTCCTGTATTATGTCTGCAGTCTCTAACCATCTCCTGTACTATGTCTGTAGTCTTTGACCATCTCCTGTATCATGTCTGCAGTCTCTGACCATCTCCTGTATTATGTCTGCAGTCTCTGACCATCTCCTGTATCATGTCTGCAGTCTCTGACCGTCTCCTGTAGTATGTCTGCAGCTTTCTTTCTGTAGCATTACCTTTGCTGGATTTTCTGTACCCCCTATTTGGTGATATGAAGGGCCCCCGTTATATCAAGTGAATTGAGTAACACCGGTCTATGGTCACAGCAGTCTCTCTGTCGCGACGTGTAAAGCGCGCCAAGCTGTCCACAGCCGAGGCATTTTAGAATGACATCCAATCTGTTCCCAGGCTGGCTTCTTCCCCACCCCAAACTAGGTCAGTCCACATAATGGTTTGATGTTTACCAAGTGATGCATTAACGGGCGGCCAGGTCCCCGGGCTGGAATCAGCGCTCGGTTTATGCACAGCTCTGACCGGTAATACATCAGATGGCGAGAGAACGACCAATAAAAATACGGTGGCAAAAAATATCATGCGGCAGCTCGCTTATCGAGTCAATGTAGTGTATAATCTAATATCGCATTGTGCGGCCAGGAAAAGCTGTTTATCAGTTGCAGATGTGAACTAATGGAGCGACTCGGCTATTATACTGCGACTGTGATGTCCCCGCTTCCTATGGAAAGCTTATTAAATATAAATGATTGGTATTAGCCGTACCGGTGTGATTGCAATTATTCTACATCTGTAATCTAGATGATGTCTCCACCATCTTCTCGTATGGGATTTCAACATTTATTTTTAATACTATACAGAACGCAGCAAGAGGAATGAGACTCCCCCCCATTCAGTATTAGGTGGTGGATGGGGTTTTGGCATTTATTCTCAGCGCACAACCCCTTCACCTAACCCTTCATCCAATCCAAAAGGCTCCATTTACACTTGTGCGATTTAGTTGTGCGAATTCGGACATCAAATGCGACTTTTGATGCAACTTTGATCAGTTGAATGTAAAGTTGTATCAAAATCACACAAAGTCGCACTGGGAATCACACGACTTTAGAGAAGCTCTAATGTGAATGGAACCTAAGCCACATGTTGCAGGAAATAAGCATTTCACACGATTCTTTGTGTCGCATTGGGGGCAGCCCATTCACTTGAATACGCATCTGCACAATGCGATTCTGCCACGATTGTCGTGAAGGCAATTGCAGCAAACCGCGCCTTTATATATCACTTGAAACTTGTCGCCCGAAAAGCAACAGGAGCTTTTTTTTTCAGGCAATCAGCCTCATTAGTAAAAGGCGCGGTTTGACGTGCGGTCCTGTCCATGCAACAATCGTGGCAGAACCACATCGCATTTGTGGTACCATTGAAGGATAATGGCACTCAAAAAAGGCGCACAGTGTGTTGTGCTGCGATTGCCACACAATTTGGGATCGCAGGCAGAATCCCGCATCTCAAATTGCAGGATGTGAACGGGGCCCCAGACCCCATCTATATATGATGGAGGACGGGGCTCATTCTCTGTATATTATATATTATGGAGGATGGGGCTCATTCTCTGTATATTATATATGATAGAGATTGGGGCTCATTCTCTGTATATTATATATGATGGAGGATGGGCTCATTCTCTGTATATTATATATGATGGAGGATGGGCTCATTCTCTGTATATTATATATGATGGAGATTGGGGCTCATTCTCTGTATATTATATATGATGGAGATTGGGGCTCATTCTCTGTATATTATATATGATGGAGGAAGGGGCTCATTCTCTGTATATTATATATGATAGAGATTGGGGCTCATTCTCTGTATATTATATGCGATGGAGGACGGGGCTCATTCTCTGTATATTATATATGATGGAGGACGGGGCTCATTCTCTGTATTATATATGATGGAGGACGGGGCTTATTCTATGTATATTATATATGATGGAGGAAGGGGCTCATTCTCTGTATATTATATATGATGGAGGAAGGGGCTCATTCTCTGTATTATATATGATGGAGGACGGGGCTTATTCTATGTATATTATATATGATGGAGGACGGGGCTCATTCTCTGTATATTATATATGATGGAGGACGGGGCTCATTCTCTGTATATTATATATGATGGAGGACGGGGCTCATTCTCTGTATTATATATGATGGAGGACGGGGCTTATTCTATGTATATTATATATGATGGAGGACGGGGCTCATTCTCTGTATATTATATATGATGGAGGACGGGGCTCATTCTCTGTATTATATATGATGGAGGACGGGGCTTATTCTATGTATATTATATATGATGGAGGAAGGGGCTCATTCTCTGTATATTATATATGATGGAGGAAGGGGCTCATTCTCTGTATATTATATGCGATGGAGGACGGGGCTCATTCTCTGTATATTATATATGATGGAGGACGGGGCTCATTCTCTGTATTATATATGATGGAGGACGGGGCTTATTCTATGTATATTATATATGATGGAGGAAGGGGCTCATTCTCTGTATATTATATATGATGGAGGAAGGGGCTCATTCTCTGTATATTATATATGATGGAGGATGGGCTCATTCTCTGTATATTATATATGATGGAGGACGGGGCTCATTCTCTGTATATTATATATGATGGAGGAAGGGGCTCATTCTCTGTATTATATATGATGGAGGACGGGGCTCATTCTCTGTATATTATATATGATGGAGGAAGGGGCTCATTCTCTGTATATTATATATGATGGAGGACGGGGCTCATTCTCTGTATTATATATGATGGAGGACGGGGCTCATTCTCTGTATATTATATATGATGGAGGACGGGGCTCATTCTCTGTATATTATATATGATGGAGGAAGGGGCTCATTCTCTGTATTATATATGATGGAGGACGGGGCTCATTCTCTGTATATTATATATGGTGGAGGATGCGGCTTATTCTCTGTATTTTATATATGATGGAGATTGGGGCTCATTCTCTGTATATTATATATGATGGAGGAAGGGGCTCATTCTCTGTATATTATATATGATGGAGATGGGGGCTTATTCTCTGTATATTATAAATGATGGAGGACGGGGCTCATTCTCTGTATATTATATATGATGGAGGATGGGCTCATTCTCTGTATTATATATGATGGAGGACGGGGCTCATTCTCTGTATTATATATGATGGAGGACGGGGCTCATTCTCTGTATATTATATATGGTGGAGGATGCGGCTTATTCTCTGTATTTTATATATGATGGAGATTGGGGCTCATTCTCTGTATATTATATATGATGGAGATGGGGGCTTATTCTCTGTATATTATAAATGATGGAGGACGGGGCTCATTCTCTGTATATTATATATGATGGAGGATGGGCTCATTCTCTGTATTATATATGATGGAGGACGGGGCTCATTCTCTGTGTTATATATGATGGAGGACGGGGCTCATTCTCTGTATATTATATATGATGGAGGACGGGGCTTATTCTATGTATTTTATATATGATGGAGATGGGGGCTCATTCTCTGTATTTTATATATGGTGGAGGATGCGGCTTATTCTCTGTATTTTATATTTGATGGAGGACGGGGCTCATTCTCTGTATATTATATATGATGGAGGATGGGGCTCATTCTCTGTATATTATATATGATGGAGGACGGGGCTTATTCTATGTATTTTATATATGATGGAGATGGGGGCTCATTCTCTGTATATTATATATCATGGAGGATGCTGCTTATTCTCTGAATTTTAAATGAAGGAGATTGGGGCTCATTCTCTGTATTTTAATTGATGGAGATTGGAGCTCATTCTCTGTTTTTTATATATGATGGAGGACGTGGCTTATTCTCTGAATTTTAATGGTTGGAGATTGGGACGGGGCTCATTCTCTGTATTTTATGTATTATAGAGATTGGGACTCATTCTCTGTATTTTATATATGGTGGAGGACGGGGCTCATTCTCTGTATTTTATATATGATGGAGGACGGGGCTCATTCTCTGTATTTTATATATGATGGAGGACGGGGCTCATTCTCTGTATATTATATATGAAGGAGATTGGGGCACATTCTCTGTATATTATATATGATGGCAATTGGGACTCATTCTCTGTATATTATATATGACGGAGATTGGGGCTCATTTTCTGTATTTTATATATGATAGATATTGGGGCACATTCTCTGTATATTATATATGATGGAGGACGGGGCTCATTCCCTGTATTTTATATATGGTGGAGGACGCGGCTTATTCTCTGCATATTATATATGATGGAGATTTGGGCTCATTCTCTGTATATTATATATGATGGCGATTGGGGCTCATTCTCTTCTTATGGGTCACCAGCACAGTGACGCAAGCTCTGCAAGTTTGTTTCGATGAGTCTGATCACAATGACAAATATCTGAGCGCGACGCTTCCCGCAGACGAATAGTTACAATACAAATTCTAATTATTACTAAGTGATAAAAGTAACACAAAAATCTGCAATAATCAGCGGATCAAGTTTCCGGATAACTCCTTTAAACAGCGGTCTCAGCGTCATTCTCGTTCACGCAATGTTTAATTAAAGCAATGTGAAAATGATGTGATGGCGGTGGAACAGCGAGTCAACACATATAGAAGGTAATTGGTGCTTAACAAAATTATAACTCTTCAAAAAATTCAAACAAAATCATTTGCAGTAAAAACCGTAATATGCTGTAATTTTATAACTACAACCGCAAATTATGTCCTTTCCGAAAATCAACGAAGAATGCAAAACTTACACAGGCTCTCTGGTTAAAGGCGAAGAGTTTACAAGCAATTCTGATGACCGTTGTTTGCCTTCGGGCACAAAACGTTATTTTATTATATGTCCTAATTGCCACTAAAATGATATAATTCTACTTTGTGTCGTCTAATGCTTTTGCAAACCCAGATATTACCTTGTAGAAGTAGCTGTACATAACCTGTGCCGTGGGAGGGGCCCCAGCAGGCTACACCCATTACATGCCTGCAGAAAATTACAGGAGGGGGCGGAGACAAGACCAGTCTCCCAGCACAAGGAGAGAGATCAGCAGTGAGCGGCTTTAATCACAGGAAGTCTCACACTGGATTACTGCACAGATCTGGAAAGAAATACACAAAGATCACTGGCAGCCCAAGAGACCTGATTCTTCACTGCTACAGTTAAATAACACCTACAGGTCTTGTCCCTCCCCCAGCCTGTGATTGGATGGTAAACATGAAGCAGCAGACTAAGGCACTCTTCTCTTTAGTCACTCTGCTCTCTCTTACAATTCCTATGCTTCTTGTCAGCACACAGCATTCCACTATGAAGAACATTACATTATACATGAATTAAATTAAACACACGCTACCACCTAGTGGCGGAATTACTAATTGCAGTATAATATATGAGAATGGCTGTTGCATCTATGTCTGTAAAAACAGCAAGCCACCCCCCCCCCTTTCCTTTCCAAAGCAAGAAAAGGTTTGGTCCAGAGTTCTACTTTAAATTACTGTTAATAACCTGATTGGCAAAACACACTACTACCTAGTGGGCAGAATTACTAATCACGGAATCGCGGCATATATAAGAATGTTTCTTTTTTTTTTTCATTTTTGTTCATAACGTAGTAGACAACACACACTACCCGCCAGTGGCAGTATTACTAATTTCAGTAGAATGAGATTGTCATATCTAGGTCTATATAAACAGCATACTACCCCCCCCCCCCCTCCCAAGAGTTCCACTTAAAATTTTACTTCATAACCTGATTGGCAACACACACTATCAGCTAGTGGCAGCATTTCTAATTGCAGTAAAATATATGAGAATGGTTGTTGCATCCAAGCCTGTATAAATAGCATGTTAACCCCCTCCCCCCCCTTTATCGTTTTCCTATCCAAAGTGAGAAAAGGTTTGGTTTGGAGTTCCACTTTAAATTCTTTTTCATAATCTAATTGGCAACACTCACTACCGCCACCTAGTGGCAGAATTACATACCTCCCAACATTTTGAGATGGGAATGAGGGACACCTACTAGCAAAAGTATGTAGGCATAGGACACACCCCCTGCCACGCCTCCTTAAAGGAGAATTAACCAAAAAAAAAGGGTTTATTAAATCTACAAGGGCTTTTTTTTTACCACTACTATTCCTTTATATTGGCTTTTAAAATTTACAACAATTTAGAATTTGGATGAAAGGCTTAGCACTGGGAAACACTTTTTGAAAGATAAAAAGTGAATTTTATATACTATACAGATCAGACCAAAATGAGGGACAAAGGAGGAGGAAAGAGGGACAGAGGGACATTGCTCCAAATCAGGGACAGTCCCTCGAAATCAGGGAAAGTTGGGAGCTATGGAATTACAAATCAGTATAATACAGTGGTCATCATCCCTGTCCTCAGGGCCCACTAACAGGCCAGGTTTATGTATTACCTTGGGGGAGATGCAGACTAGAATACTGCAATCACTGAGCAGCAAATGATATCACCTGTCATGTATTTCGGTTATCTTGCAAACCTGGCCTGTTAGTGGGCCCTGAGAACAGGGATGATGACCACTGTATTATACTGATTTGTAATTCCATAGCTCCCAACTGTCCCTGATTTCGAGGGACTGTCCCTGATTTGGAGCAATTTGGAGCAACCCCTGGTATAATGTATGACAATTGTTGTTGCATGAAGGTCTGTATAAACAGCATGCTAACAACCTCCCCCCGCCATCCTTTTCTTTTCCAAAACAAGAAAAGGTTTAGTTTGGAGTTCCATCTAAATTTTTGCTCACAGCCTAAGGCTCTATTCACACTAGCGCGTTTTTTGATGCATTTTGCATTTTGCAGAAATGAATGGGAATTTTTTTAACATGGGTTCCTATGGAACATGTTCACATCAATGCATGTTTGTGCCTCTGCGTTTTTGGAAAGGGTCGGGGACTTTTTTTCATGCAAAATGCAGCGTTTTGCATGTAACAGAATTCAATGGACCCGCATTCAAAATTCAAGTACCGCGTTTTTAACTGCGTTTTTACCCGCGTTTTTACCGCGTTTTGCATTTTTTTCTTTCTTTTTTTACACTGTATACAGTATACAAAAAAACACTGTAAAAAAGAAAAAACGCAAAACGCGGCAAAAACGCATGTTCAAAAACGCGGCACGCACCGCAAAAAACACTGCAGAAACGCTCAAAAGCAACATGCGTAGATGTGAATCGAGTCTCATTGGCAACACTTTGGGATCGATATAAATAAGGTGATCGAATCAGCCAGCTGTAAGCTATATAGAGAATCTGCAACTTCCAGTCAGTCGGTGCAGAAATGAAAGAAATGAAATCACAATCACTGTATAAGAAGCAGAGTTATGTATGTGTTATGTATGTCTACTGAGCCAATAAGGCTGCTGTCCTGCATAATCACAACACACACAGAAACAGGCTTATTACATTAAGAACACAAAAACTGATGAGGACGTTTCCAGTAAGCTCTTTACATTGACCTATACACCTATAAAACTCTTCTGATGTGACTACAGAGACACATGGCGGCTCTGACAGTAAAATGTGATTGGGTGCGGAATGCGGGTTGTCGCGGGGTTGGGTGACTTACGTTGTGTAGGGTCCAGAATCTGCAGCATTGATCAGGTGTTATTTATGTGACATAGAAGAGTGGCACCTTTTTTTCCGTAGAGGAAGGAGAAGGGCAAAGTGCAGACACCGGGAGGTAATTACAGGTGTCAGCTGATCAGATGCGGAAGAAATATTACTGGATGACAAATCTTGGAATTTTCTCTTCTTTACCATCATTCTAAGCCTTACATGGAGGATATCTGGTTTGCTAAAGCACTTTGTATTACATACAAAAATGTTTTTTTCCATAAAGTTCTATTTTTCTTCTTCGTTTTTTTCCCCCATCTTAAAGCTGAAGTTTATTCTGCTTATATTTTACCTTCCCTGGTTCCTCCCTCGTCTGGCTCTTGGGAGGAGTTCTGCAAATATCAAAATGCCCTGATGGGTGGGTGCCAGTCTGGGGGAATGGGGCGTTCCTGGGCAGGCTGCATTTGCATGCACACTGACAGGAGGGCTGGCAGCTGAACCCCCCGGCACAGCTCCTTTACCCAAGGGGGTAGGGCTCTGCTTACGAGCACCCCATTGCATGCATACTTTGGATTGGTGGAGGGCAACAAGTCAACCATGGCCTCCCTTCTACCGGGCTGTGGCTTTCTGTCTGCGCTAACATCTACTGGTTACACTGCTTAATATATACATAAAAAATGTTTATATTATATGTGTATATATATATATATATATATATATATATATATATATATATATATATATACACACAGTATCTCACAAAAGTAAGTACACCCTTCACGTTTCTGTAAATATTTTCTTCTATCTTTTCATGTGACAACACTGAAGAAATGACACTTGTCTACAATGTAAAGTAGTGAGTGTACAGCTTGTATAACAGTGTAAATTTGCTGTCCCCTCAAAATAACTCAACACACAGCCAATAATGTCTAAACCGCTGGCAACAAAAGTGAGTACACCCCTAAGTGAAAATGTCCAAATTGGGCCCAAAGTGTCAATATTTTGTGTGGCCACCATTATTTTCCAGCACTGCCTTAACCCTCTTGGGCATGGAGGTCACCAGAGCTTCACAGGTTGCCAAGGGAGTCCTCTTCCACTCCTCCATGACGACATCACGGAGCTGGTGGATGTTATAGACCTTGTGCTCCTCCACCTTCTGTTTGAGGATGCTCCACAGATGCTCAATAGGGTTTAGGTCTGGAGACATGCTTGGCCAGTCCATCATCTTTACCCTTCTTTAGCAAGGCAGTGGTCGTCTTGGAGGTGTGTTTGGGGTGGTTATCATTAAGAATGAGCTCCGGCGTGTTCGCACACCCCACGTGCAAAGCCCGCCAGGAAGTCGGCACTGCGCTGCGCTAATCACAGGCAGTGAGACATTTTCAGATCTCTGCAGCTGCGCATCGGGACAATGTCTCACTGCCTGTGATTAGCGCAGCGCAGTGCCGACTTCCTGGCGGGCTCTGCACGTGGGGTGTGCGAACACGCCGGAGCAAATTCTTAGTTATCATATTGGAATACTACCCCGCAGCCCAGTCCATGCGTCCGGCCCCATAATCTACATGCAGAGCGCTGGATGCATGGATTCCAATGGGGGGTGGGGAGTTCTTTTTTTAAGCACATGATAAAGATAGAGGCTTAGAGGCTCTAATAGGCTTCAAAAAAGGGTGGGCTTGGGGCGCAGAGCACTAGCCAGTTGTGTGACAATAGTGAACGAATATTTGCTATTGTCACACTAATCCTCCTCCCCACCAATCAGGAAGCGGGTCCTGCCTGAGACCCGTCACCCGTTTGGCTGAAAGGACAGGGGATCCTATTGGACGCCTAGGAGGTGGAGGGAGGAGACACATGGCGGACCCGTCCAACTGACCACGGGGGGGTGGTTGTTTGCCGCCCCCCCAAACAAAAAATAACCAGCTGTCACTGTTCAGTAATGAGTTGCCCCCCCTTTGCAGCTATAACAGTTCAACTCTTCTGGGAAGGTCGTCCACAAGGTTTAGGAGTGTGTCTATGGGAATGTTTGACCATTCTTCCAGAAGCGCATTTGTGAGGTCAGGCACTGATGTTGGACAAGAAGGTCTGGCTCGCAGTCTCCGCTCTAATTCATCCCAAAGGTCTTCTATCGGGTAGAGTTTAGGACATCCATGTCTTTATGGACCTTGCTTTGTGCACTGGTCCAAATCATTTGATGGAGGGGGGATTATGTGTTGGGGGTTGTTTTTCAGGGGTTCAGGGGTTGGACTTGGCCCCTTAGTTCCAGTGAAGGGAACTCTTAAGGCGTCAGCATACCAAGACATTTTGGACAATTTCATGCTCCCAACTTTGTGGGAACAGTTTGGGGACGGCCCCTTCCTGTTCCAACATGACTGCGCACCAGTGCACAAAGCAAGGTCCATAAAGACATGGAGGAGCGAGTTTGGGGTGGAGGAACTTGACAGGCCTGTCCTCAACCCGATAGAACTCCTTTGGGTTGAATTAAAGCGGAGACTTCAAGGCAGGCCTTCTTGTCCAACATCAGTGTCTGACCTCACAAATGTGCTTCTGGAAGAATGGTCAGACATTCCCATAGACACACTCCTAAACCTTGTGGACAGCCTTCCCAGAAGAGTTGAAGCTGTTATAGCTGCAAAGGGTGGGCCAACCCAATATTGAACCCTACGGACTAATGCCCCATACATACGGTCGGACTTTGTTCGGACATTCCGACAACAAAATCCTAGGATTTTTTCCGACGGATGTTGGCTCAAACTTGTCTTGCATACACACGGTCACACAAAGTTGTCGGAAAATCCGATCGTTCTGAACGCGGTGACGTAAAACACGTACGTCGGGACTATAAACGGGTCAGTGGCCAATAGCTTTCATCTCTTTATTTATTCTGAGCATGCGTGGCACTTTGTCCGTCGGATTTGTGTACACACGATCGGAATTTCCGACAACGGATTTTGTTGTCGGAAAATTTTATCTCCTGCTCTCAAACTTTGTGTGTCGGAAAATCCGATGGAAAATGTCCGATGGCGCCCACACACGGTCGGAATTTCCGACAACACGCTCCGATCGGACATTGTCCATCGGAAAATCCGACCGTGTGTACGGGGCATTAGACTGGGATGCCATTAAAGTTCATGTGCGTGTAAAGGCAGGCGTCCCAATACTTTTGGTAATATAGTGTATATACTGTAGGTCTTGAGAAAGATGGATTGAGCTTCACCGAAACATTGACAATAAAAAGACTGCTGTTTTTGATCTTCCTCCTCTGCAAGACCTGTGAGTGCCTCTAAACCAGGTTTGGATATATATACGGTGTGTGTGTGTGTGTGTGTGTGTGTCTATATATATATATATATATATATATATATATATATATATATATATATATATATATATATATATATATATATATATAGACACACACACACTGTATATATAAAGTTAGTTGGAGTTCAGCTTTAAAAATGTGGTTAAAAAAAATAAAACCCCTTTGAGGCATTTAATTAATGGAGTCTCCTTACTGTGTCATTATGTGTTTTCTTGCTGAGGGATGGGTCTGTGTCGTTCGGCCGGACCTCTGCAACGCTCATCAAGCCTGGTACAAGCAAATAAATAAATAAAGTGCCAGCTCGGCAAATTATCGCTCGTTGGATGAAGGATCGCGCTGAGCTGGCAATCCTCCTCTTGGCTCCTCTCTGCGGTTCGTGAACCTTGGGTGTTAATCCACCGAAGTTTGTTAAGAAAATCTCTAAAAGGCGATCGTTCCTATAAGCCGCACCGTAGACGGTTTAACAGTTGACGATGAGGAGTATTTTACACACAACGCCGGGCACCTTCGCGGGCGATAAAGTGAGCCAAGGTTGTTGCGATTAAACAGGAGACACACCTTTACTCCTATAAACTACGTCCAATCATAGATTTAAAAAAATATGATTTTAAACGGTGATTGTTGTACAATGAGGGGTAATAGATGGTAGGATAACAGGTCATATCTCTTAAAGGGGAACTCATGTGCTCTCAATTGCTTTTTTTTAGGGTTAACCTATCATGTACAGTATCTCACAAAAGTAAGTACACCCCTCACATTTCTGTAAATATTTTCTTCTATCTTTTCATGTGACAACACTGAAGAAATGACACTTTGCTACAATGTAAAGTAGTGAGTGTACAGCTTGTATAACAGTGTAAATTTGCTGTCCCCTCAAAATAATTCAACACACAGCCATTAATGTCTAAACCGCTGGCAACAAAAGTGAGTACACCCCTAAGTGAAAATGTCCAAATTGGACCCAAAGTGTCAATATTTTGTGTGGCCACCATTATTTTCCAGCACTGCCTTAACCCTCTTGGGCATGGAGGTCACCAGAGCTTCACAGGTTGTCACTGAAGTCCTCTTCCACTTCTCCATGACGACATCGCGGAGCTGGTGGATGTTAGAGACCTTGTGCTCCTCCACCTTCCATTTAAGCAGTAGCGTCCATTAGGGGTGCCCGGGTGCCACCCCCTCTCTCCTCTCCACCCCCTATATGCATAGCATGAATCTATCCACAGCCGCCACTGTCCATTCAAAATAACTCAACACACAGCCATTAATGTCTAAACCGCTGGCAACAAAAGTGAGTACACCCCTAAGTGAAAATGTCCAAATTGGGCCCAATTAACCATTTTCCCTCCCCAGTGTCATGTGACTCGTTAGTGTTACAAGGTCTCAGGTGTGAATTTGGACATTTTCACTTAGGGGTGTACTCACTTTTGTTGCCAGCGGTTTAGACATTAATGGCTGTGTGTTGAGTTATTTTGAGGGGACAGCAAATTTTCACTGTTATACAAGCTGTACACTCACTACTTTACATTGTAGCAAAGTGTCATTTCTTCAGTGTTGTCACATGAAAAGATAGAAGAAACTATTTACAGAAATGTGAGGGGTGTACTCACTTTTGTGAGATAATGTAAATATAACATGGTATCGATGTTCATACAAGTCCAAAAAGGAGGAGTGTTAAAGAGAAAATCCCCAACATCCCCTGATGACATCAGTTAATGACGACACGCATAGGACGGGACCAGTGACGTCATCACGCTGGACGCCGCAGCCATCTTGTGGAATTTCGCCAATCGCTTTTCCGTTGTTAACATGTGAGTTTAATAACTTTTTTTTAAAAGATCGTTTTAAAAAGTTACTGCACTATGGAGGCTGTTATATGTCTTTATGAGGTTTGATACAACCGCTACCAAGGTGTGCTATCTGAATGTATGTGGTGGATATTGAGGACAGCTTGGGGGATCCCTTTAGAGAACAGCAACGTTTTTTTAGCATCTGCATGTCTTCAGCTGTGGAGATCTGGTGAATCACCCCTGGTGCAACCATGAACAGAGAGGCCGAGGATTTTAGTCATCTTATAAGCGCAGTTGATCGCTCTGTCATATGAGGATGAGCGGCCGGTGCTCATGTAGCCGGTGCAGCGGTCTGGGGATCTGCTCTTCTCCTTCCTCTTTGTGCAGCACTTCCGGGACAGACCAGAGTGGTTCTGATTGGTCAGCGCCGGCACAGTGCATCGCTCTGATCCATCCTGGATTATTGTGTTACCTCTTTTTATCTATACATGGCGTAGAAAATAAGATCGTTTTTGCAAGACAATATTACTTTGCATTACTTTGTTATTTTAAGTATTTGCCAAATCAGCAGGCCCATAGCAGAATTGTGACAATTGCTCTGGTCCATTAGGTGTGTACCGGTATGGGAGCTAAACTGGTAAAGATTTGCTTTGCATCAACCCACCAAAAGCACCCACCCAATGCTGATATGTTTTGCATGTAATTGTACGGTTTATTGGGCGTTACTCCTGCTTCTTCCCCGGAGGTCAATAGAAGTCTAAACCCGCCCCTTGATTGTCGGAAAGTCAGACTGCCCTTGCCGTTACGGCCAAATAATCTATTTTTATCGTCGCACCAAAAGAGCTTTAAAAAGGGTGATTTGTGCTGGGAATTCACAAACGGCTCCCAGTGAGAGCGGCTGCATTTTAGGGGAGGTTAATGCGCGTTCGGGCTCCTCGATCAATAAACAAGGAGCCACGCACAGCACTTAAAGTTGTACTTGCTGAAGTCTGGAGCCATCACCACCACGAAGGAGATTTACGGCGCGGTGGGCGAGCTCCAATTTCTTACGCCGCTTCCTCCTAAACTGCGTTCTGCAAACCACGTTCAGATGGCAATCTTTACAGCCGAGCAAAAACAGCGATGTCTGGGATTTTATGGTTCATCTGCAAAAGGTGAATGATGTCCACACATAAACAGGAAGTAAACAACGAGCCACAATAAAGATCACCTGCCCATTTGGCTATTAATAGTAGTTTGGGTGGGGGTTATGACTGGTCTGGGTAGAAAGGAAACTTTTCAACTTTTCACAAGAAAATGATAGAGCTGTTGGTGACTTCTTTGGGAAGTAGTATGCCCGGTCATACCTCTGGTCTTGAAACTAAGGGATTGCAACTTCAACACCCAAAGGACTACTTTTTGGCCATAGTAGCTATTTATTGTAAATACCAAAATACAAATTAGGTATTAACAAACACATTATACATAATAAAAACAGAACAAAATATAAACTGACCCCCTTACAGGTTTAAGGTCTTTGAAGGCACATTTCACGATCTATGACAGGGTTTCTCAACCAGGGTTCCTCCAGAGGTGGCTAGGGGTTCCTTGACCAATGAGCAGTTTCTGACTCTCAGATAAGTTCCCACTGATACCATTGATCTTTTTAGCTATCTGTAAGAGCCCTTTCACACTGGGGCGGGGTGGGGGGGGGGGGGTGGGTTGGCGTCGGCGGTAAAAAGCCTCTATTATTAGCGGCATTTTACCGACGGTATGCGGCCGCTAGCGGGGCGGTTTTACCCCCCGCTAGCGGCCGAGAAAGGGTTAAATACCACCGCAAAGCGCCTCTGCAGAGGCGCTTTACCGGCGGTATAGCCGCGCCGTCCCATTGATTTCAATGGGCAGGAGCGGTAGAGGAGCGGTATACACTCCGCTCCTTCACCGCTCCGAAGATGCTGCTGGCAGGACTTTTTTTACCGTCCTGCCAGCGCAACGCTCCAGTTTGAAAGCCCTCGGGGCTTTCACACTGGATACACAGAAGCGGCACTTTCGGGTCGGTTTGCAGGCGCTATTATTAGCGCAATAGCGCCTGCAAACCGCCCCAGTGTGAAAGGGCTCTAAGGGGGTCATTCTTCCCAATGACCATCGCAGTAATACTGTATATCATGAGCTGTAGATATACTAATTTATATCAGGGGTTCCTTGAGACCGGAAAGTTATTTCAAGGGTTCTGTGTTGAGAAAGGTTGATCTATTATGTATCTACTACAAACATTGAAGTTAAGGACACCAACTGCCACTTCTGACAGTTGAAAATAAAATATTATGTGTCGTCAAGCGATACAATAACTCAACAACACGTTTAAACAGATGAAAAGAAAAAAAAGAAAAAGGACAAAAGTTTGAGGGAAGAAGAGGGACGAGGGAAGGAGCCTCCTTCTGCCTAGCTTCCCAACACCCATCCAACATAAACCCACCCAACAAAAACCAACCTTCCCCTTCTTTGACTTAGTTTTACCTTCATCTTCAGTCCTAATTCTATACTTTCTCAGCATGTGATTTGGAATGAACAGAGTGATTTTGGAAGGCCTGGGGTGTCTACTTTCCAAAAAAAGGGTCATTTGGGGGGGTTTTCACACTATTCTGGCAATTTTAATAGAAAGTAAGGGAAACATTTTTGTTTTTTTTAAGGGGTTAAGTGTGTTCCCTGGGTGTGTTCTAACTGTAGGGGGGGGGTGGGCTACCAGATCAGTGGGAACAGTAGATCTCTGTCTTGTCATTAGGCAGAAAGGGGAATCGCCTTGTTTACATAGGCAGTTCCCCGTCCTGCCTCTGTACACAGTGATCACGGGTCGCCGGTGGACATCGAGTCCGCGAGACGCCGGCTGACATTGAGTCCGCGGGACCCGTGGGCACGCTCCCGCGGCGCGCGCCCGCTTTCCTCCCTGCACGGCCTGACATACGCAGGAGAGCCGACTTGTCGCAGTATATCTGCGTGAGCTGGTCGGCTAGTGGTTAATTACCAACTTAACCAGTCACAGAACCTGTGTAATTAATATGTGTTCGGTTTTAAAGGGATGAGGTGGCAACCCTAGTTCCGCCACTGTGGAGGGACCCTAAGGTGGCCCGCTTTTGGACCGTAATAAAGGGTCCCACAATGGGAGTTAAGGGCCCCCGGGATGTGGGAGTGGCCCTGCTCGGGGGGCCCCTTCATGGTTTCTTGCACCGGGGGGGGCCCTGAAAGTTCTAGTTACGCCTCTAATTCCACCCGAGATTTTATTCTTGTGAGTGCGTTTTTGTTTTTTTTTTATTACATTTTATTCTAACATACTACACAATCAGCACTTTTTCGCTGCTTCTCTTTGTGTTTATCTTTTGCAAAAAAAACTGAAAAAAATGGAAAATTTTTACGTCTTCGGCAGCGAGCGGTCTATGAAATTCATTTCGAGGCGCCTATATGATGGCTCAGCGAGATCACTTCTACGTGTCTAAAAATTTTTCGATTAGTAGGATTAGACAATGAGGATAAGAAGTCAGCACAAATCCCTCCGCTACACCATCACACACAATGCGACGGCGTATTAAAGGGTCTTCATCCCCCCCCCCCCCCGCGCCGCATGGAAACAGACGGATTAGGTCAGTAGATATATTTCTACCACCATCTGGATTAATGTGACATCGTTAACAAAGCTCATGCATCTATTCAGTGGATTCCTCCCCAGGTGCCTTAATTACCTACTGAGAAATCAATTTTAACGTTAGATGATAAACAGCCGCTTCCGGGGAAGAGCGCTTACTAAGCAAGCAAAACATTTGGGCAACAGAAGTGGAAATTTTGTTTTTAAGCCCCCCCCCCGCCCCCCATTCTCCTCCCGCTAACAGTCCACAGAAAACGTTTCATCTGCGGCCGGCAATGCAACCAATTTTTAATTGCCGTGCCGTCCTTTTGTAATAGCTGCTGAGTAAAAGAGGAAGTCTAGCCTAAGGCGTACCTCCGGGCGGCTGACGGGGGGCAACCGAATCCACGAGGGCGCGGGTGAAATATAAGTGCTCCTCCCCCTTGTTTAGCAGTGTTCAGATTACATTCTGTACAGGATTCTCTTACTATTTACCTGAACTTTGATCATCTTAATATCAGCTGCTTCAGATTTTTTTTTTTTTTTACCGTTATGTTTAGTTTGAATACAAATATAAACTGCAGCATATGAAGCGAGACTGTGTTGCAGGAGTCAACCGTTGCTTATGTCCTCAATCCACCTCCGAGCACTGTCCCTTGTCCCTGCCCTCCTTCAAATAGATCCCCCAGCAAGACCCCCATCAGCAACAATAAATCCTCCCTAGCCAGGGCTGTTTTTTTACACAGGGCCAAAGGGGCAGCTTCCCCGGGCACCAGTCACTGTTGTGGGGCCCAAAGCAGATGCCCCTTGAGCCCACAAAGAGTTGATAAGTGGATTTGGGAGGGGCCCAAGAAAATGTTTGCCCAGGGTCCAATCAATATTAAAGATGGCCCTGTCCCTAGCAACAGCAAGTAATAGACATCCCCAATAAAAGAAGATCCCTCCAGCAGCAATAGACCCCCCCAGCAACAAAATACCCCCCCCCCCCTTCCAGCAACAAAAGATCCCACAGCAGCCAACATCAGTAGACTCTCCAGAAGCCAGCAGCAATAGACTGTCTCCAAAACAGTAGATCCCCCCCGGCAACAGTAGACCCCCCTAGCAACAAAAGATTCCCACCCACCAACAATAGACCCCCCATTAGAAACAATAGGTCCCACAGCAGCCAGCATCAACAGACTTTTCAGCATCCAACAGCAATAGACCTCTTCCAAAACAGTAGATCCCCCCAGCAACAATAGACACCCTGGGCAACAATAGACCCCCACCAGCAACAATAGACCCCCACCAGCAACAACTGATCTTCCAGCAGCCTGTATTAATAGACTCTCTAGCAGTCATCAGCAATAGACCTCCTCCAAAACAGTAGGCATCCCCACCAGCAACAATATACCCCCCAACAACCCGCCTAACAGTGCCCACCAGTGTCGCCTATTAGTTCCCATCCACATAGCAGTGCCCATCAGTGCTGCCTATTAGTGCTCATCAGTGCCACCTATCAGTGCCCATAAGTGCGGCATATTAGTGCCTCCTCATCAGTGCCGCCTCATCAGTGCCCATACGTGCCACCTCATTAATGCCCACCAGTTCAGCCTATCATTGCCGCCTCATCAGCACCCATCAGTGAAGGCGAAAAATTACTTAGTTACAAAATTTACTGACAGAAAAATAAGTAAAAAAACATTTTTTTTTTTCAAAATTTTTGGTCTTTTTTTTTTTTTTGTAAAAAATAAAAAACCCAGCAGCGATTAAATGCCACCAAAAGAAAGTTCTATTTGTGTGAAGAAAATGATAAAAAAAAAAATGTGTTTGGGTACAGTGTAGCACGACCGCGCAATTGTCATTCAAAGTGCGACAGCGCTGAAAGCTGAAAAATGGCCTGGGCAGGAAGGGGGTGTAAGTGCCCAGTAGGCAAGTGGTTAAATGGCACCACAATGCCTCTTGCTAACGCCCACGCATGTTAACAAAGTACTTTGTAGCACAAGTTCATAAAAAAAAAAGGGTCACACACTTTTTGTGCGATTTCTGCGCGTTGAAATGAATGGGCTTTTTATTTATTTATTTATTTATTTATTTTATATAAAAATAAATAAAGGAAGGAGAGAGAGAGAGAGAGAGAGAGAGAGCGGGAGGGATGGGGGCAGGGATGGATTTGAAGGGGGGAGGAGGGAATTAAATGTACAGTTTGTATTAATGTAATAATTTCGGAACTTTAACATTTTTGTATTTTTTAGAATGAAAATAAATAATAAAAAAAAAAAAAAAAAAGAGGAAAGGAATGAGCTGCCCTAGACATGATGTGCAAAATGACGTACGGACCATTGCACTTGCATAGGTGTGAACAAAGCCTTATGCCGCGTACACACGAGCGGAATTTCCGACAGAAAGGGTCCGATGGGAGCTTTTCATCGTATATTCCGATCGTGTGTATGCCCCATCGGACTTTTTCTGTTGAAAATTCAGATGGACTTAGATAGAGAATGTTCTATATTTTTCCGATGGAACAAATTACTATCGTAAAAAAACGCTCGCCTGTATGCTGTTCCGACGCACCAAAAACGACGCATGCTCTGAAGCAAGTACGAGACGGAAGCTATTGGCTACTGGCTATTGAACTTCCGTTTTCTAGTCCCGTCGTACGTGTTGTACGTCATCTCGTTCTGGACGGTCGGACTTTGGTGTGACCGTGTGTAGGCAAGACCGTTTGAGCGGAATTCCGGCAGAACTCCAGCGGAAAAACCTTCAGAGTTTATTCCGACGGCAAAACCGGTCGTGTGTACGCGGCATTAGATGTTTGACTAATCGGCACATCCCATGAGCCCTGGGAAGCCCAGGAGATGAACAGAAGGCTTAGACAGTTCAGACTACAGTCAAGGTGACCTGGCATAGCCTAGCGCGATCCTCTCAATGTGATCTCCATCATACGACACATGTGTGATCAGAACACATTCATCAGACAGAGACCAGCAACTGCTACACATTACCGACCTCATTATTCGTCTAACAGTCAAGCCGTCCCATCTGGGCAAGAAAAGAGTCCTTCAGGAATGATGAGCCCAACCTCTCAAAGACGGATTGAAAACATAAAAGGGTTCTAACTGTTCCCTACTGCAACCAAAATGTAAAACAATATTTGGTTGTAGACATACTTTAAATGGCCCATTCACACCGATATGTCGCTATAACACACGTTAGGTGCGTTGGTGCACTGTGCCGTGCCATTCGTTGTAATGGAAACGCCAACGCGCCTTTCTAACGCACCTGTGCAGCATCGTCAGACCGAGTTGACCTCCTTGATGTGAATGGACTCTAATGCCTTGTAGACATTGATCGGACATTCCGACAACAAAATCCATGGATTTTTTTCCGACGGATGTTGGCTCAAACTTGTCTTGCATTCACACGGTCACACAAATCTTGTCGGAAATTCCGAACGTCAAGAACGCGGTGACGTACAAGAACACGCGTGACAAGCCGAGAAAGATAAAGTTCAATGGCCAGTGCGGCTCTTCTGCTTGATTCCGAGTATGCGTGGCACTTCGTGCGTCGGAATTGTGTACACGCGATCGGAATTTACGCGAACGAATTTTGTTGTCGGAAAATTTGAGAACCAGGTCTCAAATTTTGTGCCAAGGAAATTCCGATGGAAACTGTCCGATGGAGCCTACACACGGTCGGAATTTCTGACAACAAGCTCCTATCGAACATTTTCCTTCAGAAAATCCGACCGTGTGTACGAGGCATAGGGCTACGTTACCACTAGGTGCAACTTTTCATGCGACTGCAAAGGGGATGATTTGGTTGTAGGGTTTATGCTAGGAAGGTTGATTTGGGTGGGAGAAAAGCATCTCTGCTAGCAGGGGGGATTTGGAAGGGGGGGGGGGGATTTGTGTTTGAAGTACAATTTGATTGAAGGATTTTTTGCTGGGGGAGGGGAATTTGGGGAGACAATTTGTGCTAGGACTAGGAGAGGTTAATTCTTTGTGTGTGTGGGGGGGCTGGGAGAAAAGATTTAGGAAGGGAAAAGGGATTTGTACAGGGAGGGAGGATTTGAGGGGGGATATGATTTGTGCTAAGCAGGGGGATTGGGGGGGTTGCTGGGAAGGGGGAGTTGCTCTCATGGAAAATTGTGGGGGGGGGGACGATTTGTGCTAGGAGGGGTGATTTTATTTTTATTGGGGGAGGGATTTGTACTAGGAGGGTAGATTTAGAAGTAAGAAGTTGGTGGGGGAGGTTAACTTTTTCTTTTGGGGAGAGGGATTTGTGCTGGGAGAGGGTTTCTGGCGGGGGAGAGGATTTGTGCTAGCAGGTAGGAAAGAATTTGTTCTAGTAGGGGGAATTCAGGAAGGGTGATGAAGGGACTAGGAGGTGTGATTTGAGGAGGGGGAGGGAAAGAAATATGTGGGTTAACTTTTTTCTGGAGGAAGTGGGAATCTGGGAGAAGGGATGGGGGGGGGGATTTGTGCTGGGGGGCATAATTTATTCTAGTGGGGAGATTTGTGCTTGTAGGGTTTTTTTTTGGGGGGGGGGGACTTGTGCTTAAAGGGGGGATGAAGGGAATTTGAACCAGGAAGGGAGGTGGAGGGGCAAAGGTTGGTGCGGGGAGGACGAATTTGAGGGAGGGAGACTTTTTGCATTTTTGTTTGGGGAGAATTTTTGGCTTGCAGGTGGAATTTATGCTTGAGGGATGAGCGTGCAGATTAGTGCTGGATTTGTTTGGAAGGGGGTGTTTAGATGAGACATGAGGCCCACACATCATATTGGGGGGGGAGTTGCAGTTTGGCGCTAGCGGACCTTGTGCCGGCACTGGGCGGCATTACATGGATGTGCAGCACATATGGTGGACTAGAACTACAATGTACACATTAAACATCACATACATGTACCGTCTGTGGAGAGGCAGAGAGATGGAGGGAAGCCCCACCCACCACCAGGAGAACACAGAGGATGGGGATATCAACTGCTGTGTATCCTGGGACAACTAGGAGAACACAGAGGCATGGGATATCAACTGCTGTGCATCCTGGGACAACTAGGAGAATACAGAGGCAGGGGATATCAACTGCTGTGCATCCTGGGACAACTAGGAGAACACAGAGGCAGGGGATATCAACTGCTGTACATCCTGGGACAACACAGAGGAAGGGGATATCAACTGCTGTACATCCTGGGTCAACCAGGAGAGCACACAGGAAGGGGATATCAACTGCTGTACATCCTGGGACAACTAGGAGAACACAGAGAAAGGGGATATCAACTGCTGTACATCCTGGGACAACTAGGAGAACACAGAGGAAGGGGATAGCAACTGCTGTACATCCTGGGACAACCAGGAGAACACAGAGGAAGGGGATATCAACTGCTGTGCACCCTGGGACAACTAGGAGAACACAGAGGAAGGGTATATCAACTGCTGCGCACCCTGGGACAACTAGGCTAACACAGAGGAATAGGATATCAACTGCTGTGCATCCTGGGACAACCAGGAGAACACAGAGGAAGGGGATATCAACTGCTGTGCACCCTGGGACAACTAGGCTAACACAGAGGAATAGGATATCAACTGCTGTGCATCCTGGGACAACTAGGAGAACACAGAGGAAGGGGATATTAATTGTTGTACATCCTGGGACAACCAGGAGAACACAGAGGAAGGGGATATCAACTGCTGTGCTTCCTGGGACAACAAGAGCCTGCTGGGAGGAACTGAGACTTGTGGGGTATGTAGTCCCTGGACAGAGCGAGAGATGAGTTCATTGATCACATATATCTGCACCGCCATACGAGCCCGCCATGCAAGCCTACCATCCATGCTCTTATTCATTATCTTTATTGAATCAGCCCCATGGCGTCCGTTCTTTTCCTCTCCAGCTGCAGCTTAATAGCTGTTTACTTTCTTTACTAAATACCTTATTATTATTTTTTTTTTATAACTAACCTCAGGAACAAAATGAAAAAAGCTTTCCCCGGCTCTCCGGCAGAATGTGCGAGCTGCTTGTAATGACACACTTCAGAACAGAATGTATTAGTGTTTTAATAATCCCGGCTATTGAGGAGAGAATTGATGGGCAGCAGAAATGTGCAAATAATTACTGTTTTGCTGCGGAAATAACAGCTTATAAATCCAGCCAAGGAACTCCACTCCAGAGTGTGTTAGCACAAGATCAATACATGCCTATGCCGAGGGGGGGGGGGGGGGGGGGCGAGCAGCCTCCGAGTATTATGGCCGCTTTGGTAAGAGACACACCTGCCTATATTATCAAAAGAAGATATCTCAAACATTGCATGTTCTTTTGTGATTTAAGAGTGTACTTAAAATGTGAAGAAGCTTTTCCGCCCAGTGAATCTATATGGACACTCGTTCTGTGTGAATGGGGTAAAATCGAATGTTATTAGGCTATTCTCTCTCCAGGTCGAATCTTTATCATTCATAAAAACTTTGGGAGAATGCCACATAATGGCCTCTAGATGGTGCCATGGATCATAGTAAATAAGTATTTATTTTCTATGATCATTAGCTCCATCTAATGGCCATTAAAGTGACACTAGACCAGGTTGGCTCTCCTGCGCAAATCGCCAATCATTGTATGTCGGGCGCATACACGGCGATCTTTGGGCGTGTGCCCATTCGCTGGCAGGGGAGCCAATCAGCCACTCACTATTGTTCCAAAGAGAGGCAGAACAGGGATCTGCCAGTGTAAACAGACAGATCCCCGTTCTGTCAGGGGAGTAGAGAGAGATCTGCTGGTCCTAGTGATTAGGAACAGCGATCTCTCTCTACTCCCAGTCAGTCGTCCCCCCCCCCACAGTTGGAAAACACCTCCCTAGGGAGCATTTAACCCCTTGATCGCCCCCTAGTGTTAACCCCTTCCCTGCCAGTGTCCTTTATACAGTAATCAGTGAATTTTTAAAGCACTGATCGCTGTATAAATGTCAGCGGTCTCAAAAAAGTGTCAAAAGTGTCCGATCTGTCCGCCGCAATGTCGCAGTCCCGCTAAAAATTGCTGATCACCGCCATTACTAGGAAAAAATAAAAATGGCATAAATCTATCTCCTATTTTGTAGACGCAATAACTTTTGCGCAAACCAATCAATATACGCTAATTGGGATTTACCAAAAATATGTAGAAGAATACATATTGGTCTAAACTGAGGAAGAAATTTATTTTTTTACTTTTTTTTTTTTTTGGATATTTTTTATAGCAAAGAGTAAAAAAATATTTTTTTTTTCTTCAAAATTGTAACTGTTTTTTTGTGTATAGCGGAAAAAATTAAAACCGCAGAGGTGATCAAATACCACCAAAAGAAAGCTCTATTTGTGGGAAACAAACGACATCAATTTCTTTTGTTTATAGCGTCGCACGACCGCGCAATTGTCAGTCAAAGGCGACGCAGTGCCGTATCACAAAAAAATGGCCTGGTCAGGAATGGGGGTAAATCCTTCCGGGGCCGAAGTGGTTAAACCAAAAAAAAAAACCTCAATCCAAGTATGTATTCTTAACCATTCTGGCACGTTTTGTTCACATGTAACAATCAGTATTTGTTGCTAGAAAATTACTTAGAACCCCCAAACATTCTATATTTTTTAACCACTTCAGCCCCGGAAGGTTTGGCTGATGAATGATCGGGCCATTTTTTGCGATTCAGAACTGCGTCGCTTAAACCGACGATTGTGCGGTCGTGCGATGTTGCACCCAAACAAAATTGACGTCCTTTTTTTCCCACAAATAGAGATTCCTTTCTGCGTTTTTTTTTTTTTTTTTTGTGCTATAAACAAAAAAAGAGCGACAATTGTATGAAAACACAATATTTTGTACTTTTTTGCTATAATAAATATCCCCATTTTTTTCTTTAAAAAAGCAAATTTTTTTCAGTTTAGGCCGATATGTATTCTTCTACATTTTTTGGGTAAAAAAAAATTTGCAATAGGCGTATATTGATTGGTTTGCGCAAAAGTTATATCTTCTACAAAATAGGGGATAGATTTATAGCATTTTTAATAATTTTTTTTTTTACTAGTAATGGCGGCGATCTGCGATTTTCATCGGGACTGCGACATTATCGGACACTTTTGACACATTTTTGGGACCATTGTCATTTATACAGCGATCAGTGCTATAAAAATGCATTGATTACTGTAAAAATGTCACTGGCAGGGAAGGGGTTAACACTAGGGGGGCGATCAAGGGGTTAACTGTGTTCCCTAGTGTGTGTTTCTACCTGAAGGGGGAGGGGACTGACTAGAGGAAGTGACGGATTGTGGTTCCTGGCTAATAGGAACACACGATCTGTCACTCCTCTCAGAACAGAACAGGGATTTGTGTGTTTACACGCTTCTGTGTTTTGTCTCTCGTGCCCACAATCGCTCGTGGCCGGTAGTCATTGCGACCGTCGGCCACGAGCATCGGCACCCCCCCGCAGTGCAGCGGGGGTGTTCCCGCACCTGTTAACCCTCTCCCGCGAGTGGGATCGTGCCGACCTGCCGCAGTAAAACGACAGCGGCTGGTCGGCAAGAGGTTAAAGCAGAGGCCCTGGAGAATAAATTGGTGGGTGTTGCAATTTTTTTTTTTTTATGTCAAACGGTATTTGCACAGCGGTTTTTCAAGCGCAATTTTTTGGGGAAAAAAAAATACACTTTTTTTACTTTAATGCAAAAAAAAAATCAATACATTTTACTTTTTTTTTTTGTACAATATAAAAGATGATGTTACACCGAGTATAGATAGATACCAAACATGTCACACATTAAAATTGTGCATGGGAGATTTTTCTTGACTTCCTTTCCCAGAGATGAGAGGTAGGGACTGGTGTCCCCATTGTAAAATCCCCCCCGCTCTTCCTGTTTCGGTGACAACTGTAACATTTTACATTTCCCGTCACAATTTTTCCCAGTGATAATGGTGACCAGGACTAAGGTGAATCTCGAAGAAACCCTTCCACACGTCCTCCAAAACTAACAAAAAGTTTCCTTCTACTCTTGAATTGTGAATAAGGCCCCTTTTTTCAGTTCGTTTAATTCCCAATTTCAAAGAACGCCCCGCAGAGCTCCCACAATCCTTCCTTTTAAATCTCTTTCACTCCCTTCTGAGTTACTTGCGTACAGAAAGTTCTTTAAATTTTAATTAGCTGTGGCTTGGTTATGACATTAATCATTCACTCCGCTGCGATCGAGGTTGGAGGATAGCAGCGATGTCCCCGCTGTATTAATTTATGCATAGAGAACGGATCACAATCCGAGTCGTTGTTTTCTTATCATAACTGTGCATAATATGATTTTCCTGGGAAGGGGGGGGGGGGATAGGGGTACGGTCTCTGCTTCTCCACGTATTCTACGCAAACGCAACCTGTCACAAACCTTGGCAATACAGCCCAAAAAAAAAAAAATGACAAGTATAGGTCACCTTTTGGGAAAAGCTCATTATATTTAGACAGCTGAAGTTACAGTGCCTGGAAAAAGTATTCACACCCCTTGGAATTTTCCACATTTTGTCACGTTGCAACCAAAAAAATGTAAATGTTTTTTATTGGGATTTTACGTGATAGACCAACACAAAGTGGCACATAATTGTGAAGTGGAAGGAAAATGAGAAATGGTTTTCAACATTTTTTTATAGGTTTAGCTCAGGGGTGTCTAATGCCGTGTACACACGGGCGGACTTTTCGGCAACAAAGGTCCGACAGTCTTTCCAACGGACCTTCAACGGACTTTCGACGGACTTCCGATGGGCTCTGTTTACCTTTTTTTTATTATTATTAAACAAGTGTGATTTTAACTGTACTTCTGTCTCAGTCTGATTCATGGTTTCTGACAACATCGCCCTGAACACACCGTCCCCACCGTGAAACATGGTGGTGTCAGCATTATGTTCTGGGAATGCTTTTCTTCAGCAGGGACAGGGAAGCTGGTCAGAGTTGATGGGAAGATGGATGGAGCCAAATACAGGGCAATCTTAGAAGAAAACCTATTAGGAGTCTCCAAGAGACTTGAGACTGGGGCGGAGGTTCACCTTCCAGCAGGACAACGACCCGAAACATCCAGCCAGAGCTAAAATGGAATGGTTTAGATCAGTGGTTCTCAATCCTGTCATCAAGTACCCCCAACAGGCCATGTTTGCAGGATTTCCCTTATCTTGCACAAGTGCTTTAAATCAGAGTCAGTGGTTTGGTATTTTGGACAGCTATTTTATCTAATGCCGTGTACACACGGGCGGAATTTTCGGCAACAAAGGTCCGGCGGTCTTCCCAACGGACTTTAGACGGACTTCCGATGGACTTTCGAACGAACGGACTTGCCTACACACGATCACACCAAAGTCCGACGGATTCGTACGTGATGACGTACGACCGGACTAGAATAAGGAAGTTGATAGCCAGTAGCCAATAGCTGCCCTAGCGTCGGTTTTTCGTCCGTCGGACTAGCATACAGACGAGCAGACTTCTTCGATAGGACCTGGGTCCGGCGGAGTTCCGACGTAAATATTGGAAACATGTTCCAAATCTAAAGTCCGTCAGATTTTCGACCGAAAAAGTCCGCTGCAGGTCCGATGAAGCCCACACACGGTCAGATTGTCCGCCGGACTCGGTCCATCGGACCAGTCCGGTCGAAAAGTCCGCTCGTGTGTACACGGCATTACTCAATTTTTTTGCGGGCCGCATCAGCATTGTGGTTGCCCTCAAAGGGCCGGTTGTTAGACATATGCACAACGAAAAAAAAACGTGTTTAGTTTAGTTTCTTTACGTTTCCGTTGATTTGTAACGATTCGTCATTTCGTAAAAGTCGCGAGGTTTCATATTCGGACTCGTTCGTATTTTCGCAACAGATATATTTTCGTTGATACGAAATGATTCGTAATTCCGTTTCTTTGATTCGAAATTCGTCATTTTATTAGATAATAGTTTTCTACTCGTAATTTAGTAATTGTTACTTTTGTGAGATTTGCCTTTTTCCGTTGATTCGTACTTTCGTAGGAAATAAAGAATAATAATCCTAGGCTTGCTTTTCTAATAAGTCCTCCTGTACTTACTCCAGTCCACTCCCTCCGTCACCAGACCTGACTCCGCCTCCTCCTCAACTGAATCTAAAAAAGATTCAGGAATGCCGTGTGACACAAAAGGGATAAGCTGATTGGCTAAAGATATTAAGTAACGAAATTACGAACACACGAATGAAAATACGAACATACGAAGTTATGAACAGACAAAGGATTGAAAATACGAAATGTAAATCATTCATTACAGATGTAATTTTCTTTATTTTACTGTTTCGGAGTTTCGTATTTCCGTAAGTTTGTTCGGTCGTAGGTTCGTATTTTCGCGTGTTCGTTATTTTGCTTATTTGTAATTTCGTAATTTTCGTATTTCGGTTCTTTCAGCTATTTGGATGTTCGAATTGATCCGAATGTACTAACAAATTCATACGAAAATCTATCCGTTACGAACCGAATCGCACATGTCTACCGGTTGTATCTGCATTTGTATTCAGCCTCCCTTTACTCTGATACCCCTAACTAAAATCTAGTGGAACCAGTTGCCTCCAGAAGTCACCTATCTAGTAAATAGAGTCCACTTGTGTGTAATTTAATCTCAGTATAAATACAGCTGTTCTGTGAAGCCCTCAGAGGTTTGTTAGAGAACCTTAGTGAACAAACAGCATCATGAAGGCCAAGGAACACACCAGACAGGTCAGGGATAAAGTTGTGGAGAAGTATAAAGCAGGGTTAGGTTATAAAAAAATCTCCCAAGCTTTGAACATCTCACGGAGCTCTGTTCAATCCATCATCCGAAAATGGAAAATGTGTGGCACAACTGCAAACCTACCAAGACATGGCCGTCCACCTAAACTGACAGGCCGGGTACTGAGAGTATTAATCAGAGAAGAAGCCAAGAGGTCCATGGTAACTCTGGAGAATCTGTCCATGGGACAACTATTAGTCGTGCTCTCCACAAATCTGGCTTTATTGAAAGAAAGCCATAGGAAGTCTACTGGCCATAGTCCATCCCGTCTAAAGTCTGAAGGATAGTAAACAGGCCCTTAGTTTCGAAAGTTTGTACACTCCACAAATCTGGTGTTTATGGAAGAGTGGCAAGAAGGAAGCCAATGTTGTTAGAAAGCCATAAGAAGTCCTGTTTGTAGTTTGTGAGAAGCCATGTGGAGGACACAGCAAACATGTGGAAGAAGGTTCTCTGGTCAGATGAGATCAAAATTGAACTTTTTGGCCTGAAAGCAAAACACTATGTGTGGAGGAAAACTAACACTGCACATCACCCTGAACACACCATCCCCACCGTGAAACATGGTGGTGGCAGCATCATGTGGTGGTGATGCTTTTCTTCAGCAGGGACAGGGAAGCTGGTCAGAGTTGATGGGAAGATGGATGGAGCCAAATACAGGGCAATCTTAGAAGAAAACCTCTTATGCCCCGTACACACGGTCGGACATTGATCGGACATTCCGACAACGAAATCCTAGGATTTTTTCCGACGGATGTTGGCTCAAACTTGTCTTGCATACACACGGTCACACAAAGTTGTCGGAAAAATCCGACCGTTCTAAACGCGGTGACGTAAAACACGTACGTCGGGACTATAAACGGGGCAGTGGCCAATAGCTTTCATCTCTTTATTTATTCTGAGCATGCGTGGCACTTTGTCCGTCGGATTTGTGTACACACGATCGGAATTTCCGACAACGGATTTTGTTGTCGGAAAATTTTATATCCTGCTCTCAAACTTTGTGTGTCGGAAAATCCGATGGAAAATGTGTGATGGAGCCCACACACGGTCGGAATTTCCGACAACAAGGTCCTATCACACATTTTCCGTCAGAAAATCCGACCGTGTGTACGGGGCATTAGTGTCTGCAAAAGAGACTGGGGTGGAGGTTCACCTTCCAGCAGGATAACGACCCGAAACATACAGCCAGAGCTACAATGGAATGGTTTAGATCAGTACTTCTCAACCCTGTCATCAAGTACCCCCAACAGGCCATGTTTTCAGGTTTTCGTTTACCTTGCACAGGTGCTTTAAATCAGAGTCAGTGGTTTGGTATTCCGGACAAGCTATTTTATCTAAGAGAAATTCCCAAAACATGGCCTGTTGGGGGTACTTGAGGACAGGGTTGAGAACCGCTGGATTACATCAAAGCATATTCATGTGTTAGAATGGACCAGTCACAGTCCAGACCTAAATCACATTGAGAATCTGTGGCAAGACTTGAAAATTGCTTTTCACAGACGCTCTCTATCCAATCTGACAGAGCTTGAGATATTCTGCAAAGAAGAATGGACAAAAATGTCCCTCTCTAGATGTGCAAAGCTGGTAGAGACATCCCCAAAAAGACTTGCAGCTGTAATTGCAGTGAAAGGCGCTTCTACAAAATATTGACTCCGGGGGGCGCCATACAAATTTACCCCCCCACACTTTTCACATATTTATTTGTAAAACATTTTGAAAACCTAGTACGTCTTTAGTCTATATTAGTGGTCTCCAAACCATGGCTCGGGGGCCAGATGGGACCCTCTGCTTGCCTTTATCCGGCCCTTGGGGCATCATTTCTCCCACTGACACCAGCGATGGGGGAACTATTTCTTCCAACAGCAAAAATTACGGGGTGTTACCAATTGTTACCAATGCCAGGATATTTTCCTCTTCCCACTGGCCACAATCCAGCCCCCCCCAGTCTGAAGGATAGTAAACAGGCCCTTTGTTTCAAAAGTTTGGAGACCCCTGTTCTATATCATCACATATAATGAATATTCAGCATGTACCTCAAATGACATTAGGGACCTCATTTAGGCCCCTCAATACCTCATACCTTGACAAACTCTGCTTTAAAACCCACCAGTAGGGGAAATTAGAACCTATAAACCAGGACATTGCCCCTCCAGACTACCCCAGCAAGTGTCCAGCACACTGGCTGAGTCGCCTTAAACTTTCCAAAGTATTTAGGTCACTCAATCATTCCACTGTATCATGTGGGTTGGGGCATTACTATGCTCTGACTTTTAGAAAGTCACAAGATTTTGTGTGCCTACGGAGGGATTCAGAGTAAATCAAAAGTTAAGTCTTGGCATCACATGGTGTCTGCTCTACTGTAAAAGCAAAGACGTTTATAGGTTTAGCTCAGGGGTGTCCAACTCAATTTTTTGGGGGCCACATCAGCATTGGTTGGTCAAGACCCCCCCACCCCCCTTACGTTGTGCTGCTTCCAGGAAGAGCTGGGGGTGGAGCCCTGACGCAGAAAGTGCAGGGTCTGGAGGAAGACCAGAGGAGGGCTAGAGTCAGCTGCTGGAGCCTGCTGAATGCTGAGACCAGGAAAGGAGGAGGCGAGGGGGTGCTGCAGCTGCACAGAGAGATGCAGGATCTGTAGGAGGAGTTCTGTCCTTCTCTCTGCTGCCAACTGCTGAGAAGGGTAATAATGGTGGGTGGGGACAGAGATGAGCCTCTCCAAGGCTGCATGGTAAAGCGCAAGATCTGGTGGAGGAGTTCTGTCCTTCTCTTTGTTGACGACTGCTGAGAAGGGTAATAATGGTGGGTGGGGACAGAGATGAGCCTCTCCACGGTTGCATGGTAAAGCGCAAGATCTGGAGGCAGAGTTCTGTCCTCCTCTCTGTTGATGACTGCTGAGACAAGGTGGGGGCAGAAATGATGGGGATGCTGCAGGAGAGGTGTAATGGACACTTGAAATGGTTTGGAGGGCATGATTCGACCCGCTGGCTTTGTGTTTGACCAACATTGAGCAAATTTGGACAGAGTAGCCCCAATCAATATTCTGCCAGGTAATAGTGTCGACTCTGATCTTCATGAATCATTGGAGGCAAAAAATGCCAGTGGAGATGTCAATTGCCTTGACTGAAGACTCTGCTGAAAAAACATTGCTGGTACAAAGTCCTTTAGCACCGAATGTGAAAAGACCAAGGAGCCCCTCCCCATGAGCTATGTACTATCACCGAAGCGCCCCCTCCTGCTGAAGTGCCCAAGGCAACCGCTTCTTCTGCCCACCCCTTGGTCCAAGCCCGGGCTGAGGATCCAGGTCACATGGATCAAATCACGGCAGAACCTTTAAGTTACAATTGACAGAGATGTTTCCTGTCCACATCCTGCCTCCCAAGTCCCAAGCAGACCTAAGGAAGAATAACCGTCCCTTTTACCAAAAGCACAGTCACAGAATATAATGAGAATTTTAAAATTTTCAGAGATTTCAAAGATTAAGCTGCACAAAGTTCTCCTGTGTAACAAGCGCCGGCACGCAATCAAAGTAATTAGGTGAAATTGGCAGACTCGGCGAGCTAAATGGACTGTATCGCTTGTCAATTCCAATGTTTCCATTTTATTAGGTTAAAAAATTGCTTCTAGACTCTGTGGCAAAATCAGAACAGACGTTTGCCAAATAGATTATCCTGGAATGAAATGTTTGCAACATTTTTGTGTAATTTTTTTGGGTCCATCAGCCGTCAGCCTTCCAGACGTTGAGGAACTATACGTCCCGGTATAGCCGGTAAACGTCTGGCTTACTTGTTTCTAAGAGATGGAAGCCAATTTAAAGGTGCACTGCCCCTTTAAATTACAAACTACAGCAATCACGGATGCTTGTAATTTTAAGGGACAGCGCACCTTTAAATTGATTTCCATTTTTTTGTATCATTTTAATATTATTTTGTATTATTTTTTGTTAGCTTGAGTAGCAGAACGGGTGACAATATGATATCCGACACCTCACCTATTGAATTGAAAATGACACCAACAGGATGATTGGGATTATAGCGGTGCCCACAATTAGAAAAGATACATTTAAAAAAAATAAAAAGTTTATTCTAATAAAATTAAAACAAATTTGGGTTCAAATAAAAATCAGAGTATGATACATACCGTATTAATGATCAATGGTGTCCGTATATAGAAAGTGATCAGTGCTTGATATCAGATCCCAACATGTTTCGCCTACATTGGCTTGGTGGTCCTTAGAAAATCCCTGAAGAAGTCAATGTTGGCGAAACATGTTGGGATCTGATATCAAGCACTGATCACTTTCTATATACGGACACCAGTGACCATTAATGTGATATATAAAATACTATATTTTTTTAACCCAAATTAGTTTTAAACTTTATATGAATAAACTTTTTATTTTTATAAAATGTATCTTTTCTAATTGTGGGCACCGCTATAATCCCAATCATCCTGTTGCTGTAATTTTTATTATTTTTTTGTATTTAATGCCCTAGAGTGTTAAAGAGATGCTGCAGTTTCTTATTTATATTTGTTCACATATCGCAGATTTATACAATTTGGGTTTAAAATTATTTCTAAGAGAGTCAACTACTAAAATGTGATATAGGTGAATAGCTGAGAATGTGTTAACAATTATCCAGCCCTTGAAGCATTATTCCTGCCACTGACACCAACAATGGGGCATCATTCCTGACACTGACACCAATGATGGGGCACTATTGCTTCCACTGACACCAACAATGGGGCACTATTCCTTCCACTGACACCAAAAATGGGTCACTATCCCTTCCACTGACACCAACGATGGGGCACTATCTCTTTCACTAACACCAACAATGGGGCATAATTCCACCCACTGACACCAACTATTCCTCCCCCTAAAACCAAAGATTGGGCATTGTTCACTCCCTCTAGGCACAGGCTGGCCCCCCTAAAAGCCTGAGCCTAAAGCCTGAAGGACAGTAAACTGGCCCTTTCTTTACAACGTTTGGAGACCCCTGGGTTGGATAAGGGTTATTGGATGCCTTTATTGCTTTATGTGTCCTCTCTATTAGCATAGATGCCACCTGATTTGCCAGGACAGTCTTGCATCTTGGACCTCAGCCCAATGATACTGTGCCCCGGGCGGTGTCCCGGGATCACAGTGTTATCCTTACACAAGTTACTGCATGTCTGAAATAATTCAATATTCAACTCATTAAGGGTCTGCAAGAGGGTGGCCCCCTCATAATTGGGTTTGGGTGGGGTTTGGGTGGGACCATTCAGTCACTAGGTGGGCCTGAACAGGATTGAAATGTTGGTAAGCATGTATAAGTCTTGGTATCCATTGTCATCGAGACAGAAAGTGACAGAAATGTTGATCAAACGTTAAACTTTTAGCAGTGCAGCACATGTTTGTTTTTTGGGGTTTTTTGGAGAAATAATATTGGCCACCAAACTAGCATGTAATCCTAATTGGTTAGTTAGAAACTGATAGAAAATCCAAAATTTTACAGTTGTTAGCGGTATAGGAGCCGAGGGTAAATCCTCCAATGGAGAAATCTGTTTTGGTGACAAACATCTAAGTGGAGTTTCCTACTCATTTGAAGAGATTTCTTATTTCTTGTTTATGTCAAGGAAAATCTACCCAATGGGGGGGCACAGACAGTAAAAAAAAAATTTTTTTAAAAAACGACAAACATCTAAAACTAAAAAAAAAATTGCTTTAAAAAATAATTTAATTTAAATGTTTTGTTTTAAATTTTTGAATTATGTTTAATATTGTCCTTTTTTAACAAAATATTTACATAACGAATTTTCTAAAGACAAAACAGAGTAGAAGCTGCTTCCTTTCAGCTTCTCTCTTTCTTACTGAAATTTTGGAGGGAGCCGCTCAGAAGAAGGAAGAGAAAGAGAAAAGATCTATTACTTAAATTCATTTACACGTGTGTGTTAATTTCAGTTGAGGTAATGAGTTCTAAAAAAAAAAAAAAAAAAGTTTTTTTCTTTTTTTTACAACAAAGTAGCTAAGGAGAAACTGGAAAATATGTAGGAGAAACTGAAAGCCCCATCTACTGAATGCATATAAAAATACAAAGTATCCCTTAAAGGGGAAGTAAACTCCCTCTGCTGACATTTACCTATGGGTAAGCCTATAATAAGGGTTACCTATAGGTAGTGAAAATATCTCCTAAACGTGTGCAGTTTAGGAGATATTTACATTACATGCAGCCAGTGACACCACTGGTGCATGTACTCTGAAGGAACGGCCATGGGTGCCATTCCTTTCCAAGCCCCGTGCCGTGAACAGCGGCCCCCACGCTCATGCGCGGGAGTGACGTCATTGCGGTTCCGGCCAATCACAGCGCCGAAGCCCGTGAACCTGGAAGAAACTCCGGGGCAATTGTCAGCCATCTCAGCGGTGTGTGCGGGAGCCGCTGCAACAGCTTTGTTCTAAGCATTTCATAATGAGCTAGTATGCATACTAGCTCATTAGGCCTTGTCAGAGTTTACAACCTCTTTAACCGTAAAAAAAAAAAAAAAAATTATATATATATATATATATATATATATATATATATATATATATATAAAAGTGTCCATATGCAGTATTTCTTACATGAAAAGTTTCAATATTGCCAAGGAAGGATAGACAGAAAAAAAGGAAATAGGGAAGGGAAAAAAGAAGGAAGGACAAAAGGAAGAAAGGAAGGAAGGAAGGAAGGAAGGAAGGAAGGAAGGAAAAAGGGAAGGAAAAAAGGAAACGAGGAAGAGGGGAAAGAAAAAAGGAAGTAGGGTAAAGGGGAAGGAAAAAAGTAAGGAAAGAAAAAGGGGAGGAAAAGAGGAAGAAAAAAGGAGGGAGGGAAAAGGGGAAAGAAAGAAGGAAGGAAGGAAGGAAGGAAGAGGGGAACGAAAATAGGAAGTCTGGTAAAGGGGAAGGAAAAAAAGTAAGAAAAGAAAAGGGGGAGGAAAAGAGGAAGGAAAAAAGGAGGGAGGGAAAAGGGGAAAGAAGGAAGGAAGGAAAAGGGGAAGGAAAAAAAAAAGGAAGGAAGGAAAAAAGGAAAGGGAAAGGAAGGAAAAAGGAGAAGGAAGAAAAAGAGGAAGGAATGAAGGAAAAGGGAAGGAGGAAGGAAGGAAAAAAAGGAAGGAAGAAGCAGAAATATAGTAAATTCAAGTAGAAATGGGTTGATACCAATAAATATAATCAGTTTATATTTATACCGTTTTCACCTGCATCAGTGCTTAGTTAATATGCAGACCAGGACTTGATGAGGCATGGGGGACCCCACAGACATACGCATGGTCAGCATAAAGTTAACTCGTAAAAGGGTTTCTACAGACCCCCTAGTGGTCTACAATTTGTGGACCCCCTTAGTGGTCTCTTATTTGCATGCCACACTCTAAGCAAAATCCAGTGGGGATTACTTATACATAAATAGGCAAAAGGCACAAGATATTATCATACAGAATTTCCTATACAATTATAACCATATTCAGGAAATATAGCCCCTCAAAAAGGCAGTGACATCACAGGAGGTGGGGAATCCCCTGCACCCCCCCCCCCCAAAGGATTCTCCTTACTTGCTGACCAGAGGCGACAGAAAACCTGCATTCTAGGAATGATCCCCACTCAGGTCCCCCAAGTGATTGCCAATGGGCTCCAAAGGAACCCATTAGAGCAGGGGTCTCCAAACTATGGCCCTCCAGTTGTTCAGTTGTTCCCATCATGCCCAGTCATGTCTGTGAATGTCAGAGTTTTACAATGCCTCATTGGATGTGTAGTTCCGCAACAGCTGGAGGGCCGTAGTTTGGAAATCCCAGCTTTAGGGATGGACTAACGGAACAGATGCTTTGGTCAGCAAATTATATACAGGTATGTGCGGAAATGTGCATTTTTTTTTTGTAGTGTTAGGCAGGCCAAGGTGCATTTAATTTGTGCTTTGACATGCATTTTCAAAACTTAGAGTTTGGATTGGATAGGCTTAACAGCCATTGAGCAAGGTTTGTTAGACCCATTGCCAACACATCAAAATGCATGGTGCATGTGCTGCTGTTGACTTCTCTGGACCTCCCAGCGCACTAGAACGCAGAGAAAATACAGGCATGTTGTGTTTTTCAAAATGCTGAGGTTGGAATGAACACTATCTTTATTATAGGCAGGGAACCAAGATCAATGAGTTTAACTAATTCCCGCCCGCCGGCCGTCATATGACCTCCTTGAGTTTGTGCGGGTATATCTGAATGATGGGTGCAGCTACAGGCATCATTCAGGTAATAGGCTTTTTCAGCCGGCGATTCCCTACACCATAAGGATGATCATAGCAGCTGTTCCGCCGCTTGATCGTTCTTACGAGTGGCGAGAGGGGACGTCCCGCCACCCCCCGCTGCTTCTATATATATTCATGCCATATTCCTATTACAAGGGCTGTAAACATCCCTTGTAATAGGAATAAAAGTGATCAAAAAATGTTTGTTTTTTTTAAAAAGTGTCAAACTAAAAAAAAAAAAAAAAAAAAAAAAAAAAAAAGGGCCACTGTCCCCGTGTGCTCGCACGTAGAAGCGAACGCATACGCAAGTCCCGCCCACATATGAAAATGGTGTTCAAACCACACATGTGAGGTATCGCCGCGAACGTTAGAGCGAGAGCAATAATTCTAGCCCCAACTCAAAACATGTAACCAGTAAAAAAAATTTAAAGCGTCGCCTATGGGGATTTTTAGGTACCGAAATTTGGCGCCATTCCACGAGCCTGGGAAATTTTGAAGCGTGACATGTTAGATATCTATTTGCTCGGCGTAACTTCATCTTTCACATTATGTGAAAATTGGGCTAACTTTACTGTTTTTTTTTTTTTTTTAAGCACAAAACTGTTTCTTTTCCCAAAAAAAACGCCTTTGAAAAATTGCTGCGCAAATACCGTGCGAGATAAAAAGTTGCAACAACTAGGGCAGGGGTCTTCAAACTACGGCCCTCCAGTTGTTCAGGAACTACAATTCCCATCATGCTAAGTCATGTCTGTGAATGTCAGAGTTTTACAATGCCTCATGGGATGTGTAGTTCTGCAACAGCTGGAGGGCTGTAGTTTGAAGATCCCTGCTCTAGGGTCTTTGCTAAAAAAAAAAAAAAAACATATATAATGTTTGGGGGTTCTATGTAATTTTCTAGCAAAAAAAAAAAGATGATTTTTACATGTAGGAGAGAAATGTTAGAATTGACCTGGGTGTCAAGTGGTTAAGCATGTTGGACCATGTGTGTTAAAACACAACAGTCTAAACGGGCCCTTAACCATTCCAATTGGCCCAAACTGGGTTGAATCTAATCAATGGGCTTATCAAAGTTACCGACAAAGTCTTATTTTTTTTGTTGGTGTTGGGTTCTTACCTTAGGGGGTTGGTTTAGAAGCATATTGTGCTCAGAGGTCTGGTCAAGAAAGCCAAAAGCAACCAATTAGAACAAAACTTTTTTTTTTTATTATTTTTTACAAATCCTAAACTGGGCAATTTTTCTTTCCTACAGAAACCCTACATGACCCAGGTGTACACCCCCCATGCCTTCAGAGAACATTTATTGCTATCATTTATGCCTCGTTTCCACTGAGCAGATCGGTTCAGGTTGGTTCGGGTTGGTTTGGTACGGTATGGTACGCTATTTTCAGTGTTTCCATTATGAAAGCCGACCATACAACCGAACCATACCGCAGCATTCATGGTCCTGCTTCAGATTTGGGGCCACAGAAAACGGTACGGTACGGTTAAGGCGGAGCTACGATACATTCCACTGATTGGCGGACGTGTGATGCCACACTAGGCATTTTTTCTAAACCCATGTATGGCGGTCCGACTTGCAGTGGAAACGCTCCCCTGAATAGGCCGGACCATTCTAACCCTTCCAAACTGTACCGAACCGATCCGCTCACTGGAAACGAGGCATAAGTAAACTCTGCTGTGTTGCCTTTTTTTTTTTTTTTTTTTTTTAATCTCTGATTGCAAGGTGAAGGAAGAAGAAAAGGGGAGGTGAGTTACTTACATTTCCCATAATGCAGCATTTTTTTTTTCCTGGGAGGTGAGTGTGTCAGCGAACAGAGGGCTCCAGTACGGGACTACTTTCTCCTCTGGCTCATGGTGATATCACGCAGCGCCGGGAAAACCCTGAAAGACAAGCAGTTTGCAGGTGGTGAGCAGAGAGCGGTCCACGCAGCCAGTCCATCATGTATTGTGTGCTGGTGAGGGCCTTGTGCATAGCGGAGACACCATGGAGGCAACGCCAATGAGCAGGAGTGAGTCCGCTGTCACGGCTGCTGAGCTAAAGGACTGAACAGCTGTGATTAGAATTTTCAATCAGGCCTTCAACTATTCATCATGTTACTGGGGGTGGGGGGGGGGGAGAACAGCTAGTCAACAAGCTCCTTCCTCTCTGTTTTCTGAAAGCGGGGCTCAGAAAGGAATGCAGAGCCATAACCCCTTCGTGACCAGGGGGGGGGGGGGGCTTTCATTCATTTGTGAATGGAAAGATTGGTCAGAAGGCTTTAGATTTTTGTTTCCTTTAGTTCCCCATTGTAAATACAACAACAATGTAGGAGTTTGTTTCTCTCTCGTCTCTTGCTCGGGTAAGGTGCAAAAGGGAGACACAACGCAAAATGAGGTGAGATGATGAGCGTTTCTCTGAGACCCCCTCCCTGTTATGGAGCGTTTTATATTTCAATGTTTTTATTGAAAGAATAACAAAGTACAGAACAGCCAAACACATAGGCAGATTAATATCGAGTTATCAAAACAATATATTCCAATACAGAAAAAATAAAAGTAGGATCATAGTACTTATCCACCATCCAGCATGATAGCAAGACATAAAGAGTGCGATAAGTATCCAAAAATTGATGGGATTTAACCATAACCTCCCAGTCATAACCTGGGCAACCCCCGGTGTGAGGGGATGGTATAGACCCAGAGTCTTGGGAGGTCCCCGGGTGTGGTCTCTGGGACAGTCCCAAGGCTCATGGTCATAGGAGGCCTCATATGAGGTCACCTGTATTGCATATGAAGTTTCTGGAGAAGGAAAAAAAAAAAAAGAACAAAACAAATAGAAAGCTATGGAGCGTTTTAGCAACAAACTGGTCCCAGCAAGAGTTTTATGTATGTGAAGATCCAATTCGGGGTGCCCATGTGAGCTTTTGACTGGGTGTAAAGTAAAAAGTCATGACTAGGGTAGTTCAGATAACTTGCTGCCTCAACTCAGTTAAGTACCTGCCAACACCTTTCTCCTTTTTTCCCCCCAGTAATGACACAGACACTGTGTTGGATTTAAATGGCCACTTGGCCTTTTATTAACTCAAACGTATTTAAAACATAAACCTTATATGAATTGATGATTGCAGATCCTTGACGACACCATCCAAACTTTTGGAATCTGTGGTACCTCTAGGTCAGATTCTTTTCCCAGCCGCAACACCGCTTCGGGGACTTACTAACTGACCACAGACCCCTACCACCTTACTACCTGGTAGTCTAGACTGAACTAGACAAACCAGGAGGACTCCGTACCTGAGACGGGTCCCACCGTTTTATCAAAATACCTAAATTTTTGTACCTTCGTCAAGGACTCCAATCGCCAAACCTTTTGCATGAAGTACTTCCAAACTTCTCCTTAAGGGCGGGAGGGCGGGACGTTCCACCACCGACTTCCACCTGCAACTGATGACTCCTACTTCCTCCCTTCACTAACTATCCAGCTCCTCCCTATCCTGCATTTAACTCCTCCAATCAGGTAAGGGGCCAGTTTATTTTCCCTGAACAGTCTCAACCCCTCTTTAACCTATTGCAGTCTGATAGTTCCTTCCACCCCGTCATGTATGCCCTGCGCTTACATTTCCTTCCAGCTCCATACATGTCTGTTTTGCAGAAGATCTACATCCTAGAACCTAAAGGTCACCACCAACATCTGGATCTTTACTAATTAGGGACTATCCTGGGTGACAGGTTATCTTGATAGGTAGAAGAAAAGTAGTGTAAAAAAAAAGGATGAATCGATGAGGCAATTAGGTGCCATTGATTTGTCTTTTATTATAAACTAGAAATTTGGATTTTGCCTAAAGGATATAGCATGAAGACGTGCTTTGAAAGACTGCACTGCCATATAATTAGTTAGCCAATCAATGGTCTCACCCTACACCAAAACTTCTTCATTTGCTGATGCCTAAAGTGGTACAACACTCTGCTGCTGCTGTTATTAGAAGGTGAAAGCCAACACGTTTCAGGGGTAACAGATATACACTATGTTGTAAAATATATTGGGACGCCTGCCTTTACACGCACTAATGGCATCCCAGTCTTAGTCCGTAGGGTTCAATATTGAGTTGGCCCACCCTTTGCAGCTATAACAGCTTCAACTCTTCTGGGAAGGCCGTCCACACGGTTTAGGAGTGTGTCTATGGGAATGTTTGACCAGTCTTCCAGAAGCACATTTGTGAGGTCAGGCATTAATGTTGGATGAGAAGGCCTAGCTTGCAGTCTCTGCTTTAATTCATCCCAAAGGTGTTCTATCAGGTTGAGATTAGGACTCAGTGCAGGCCACTCAAGTTCCTCCATACCAAACTCGCTCATCCTTGTCTTTATGGACCTTGCTTTGTGCACTCATCCAAATCATTTGGTGGAGGGGGGATTATGGTGTGGGGTTGTTTTTCAGAGGTTGGGATTGGCCCCTTAGTTCCAGTGAAGGGAACTCTTAAGGTGTCAGCATACCAAGACATTTTGGACAATTTCATGCTCCCAACTTTGTGGGAACAGTTTGGGGATGACCCCTTCCTGTTCCAACATGACTGCACACCAGTGCACAAAGCAAGATCCATAAAGAAATGGACCTCAACCCAATAGAACACCTTTGGGATCAATTAGAGTGGAGACTACGAGCCAGGCCTTCTCGCCCAACATCAGTGCCTGACCTCACAAATGCGCTTCTGGAAGAATGGTCAAACATTCCCATAGACACACTCCTAAACCTTGTGGACAGCCTTCCCAGAAGAGTTGAAGCTGTTATAGCTGCAAAGGGTGGGCCAACTCAATATTGAACTCTACGGACTAAGACTGGGATGCCATTAAAGTTCATGTGTGTGTGTGTGTGTAAAGGCAGGCCTCCCAAAACTTTTGACAATATAGTGTGTATATATATATATATATATATATATATATATATATATATATATATATATATATATATATATATATACTACAGGTATATTAAAAGACAATCATGTGCACCTAACTCTCTCATTGATTCATTCTTTTTTTGCTAATTTTTTTCTTTTTTTTTTCTGCTACACTTTAACTCCAAGGTCCCTTTAAAGGGGCGAGGGTAGCCCTGGTTTTGGAGCAGCCTAACTGCTGTACTACCTAACCTATAATTCTTCACATCATCAAGACCTAAGAAGTCCCTCAAATCCAGAGTCACTCCCAACCACATCTTTAAGACCTAAGCAGTTCCTAAGATCCAGAGTGACTCACAACCACATATTCTAGATCTAAGAAGTTCCTAAGATCCAAAGTCACTCTCACCTACATCTTCAGGACTTAAGAGATCTCTCAGATCCAGAGTCACTCCGGACCATATTCTCAAGACCCAACGAGTCCTGCAGATCGGAAATCAATCCTGACCACATCATCCTCATCAAGGCCTAAGTCCCTCAGATCCAGAGTCACTCTGGACCACATCATCAAGACTTAAGAAGTCTTTTAGATCTAGAGTCACTCCTGAATACATCATCACGACCTAAGAATACCCTCAGATCCAGAGTCACTCCCAACCAAACCCTACTAGGTAATCTTTTTAGGTCACCCCCACTCCACCCACTAAAACTCACCTTTTGCTGCTCCATTCATCTCTCGGAACCTTTGGAAACACCCAGTAATTATGAGTATGGGGATCATGTGACCTTCTACCATTTCTCACAAGACGCAGTGCACATGCTTGAGTGGCCAGTCACTAGGCCCAAGCACTTGGGGGAAGAGTGAAGGCTGCTAACCCTACATAATCTAAGACATTGGCCCACACAACGCTTGCAATTTTAGTACACTCAGCATATCGCAGGCAGCAATCAAAGTAGCAGGGAAGCATGCCCTATAAAGAGAACCCTTTCCTGCACATGACCATACCAGAACTCCAGCCTAAAATAGTTGAAAAAATAATATACAATTTAAAGATAAAATAAAAGAACAGCGTTCACCCTAAATCCAGAGTTGTCCTCCACAGTACTTCTTTTCTGCCACAAGACGTCCTTAGCCTCTTGGGTCAAATGATGGTCAGCATCATTCAACCCACTTGCTCTAAACCCAGACTGTATGGACCCACTGCCAGTCTGTGACTGGGCAGTAAAGTAAAAGCAGCACAGTGCTCTCTGTCATTCTGCTCCATCCTCCTGTCAGCGTAAAAACTGGTTAGTTACTTATGCTATTTCTCCCTATCCCAATCTAGGCTCCGCTAAGGACTGGAAGAGGCTGACACCAAGTCAAATTCATGTACTTATGCTGCTTGCATTAAAAAAAAATACATTTAATAATGTATTAATTAATACAAAGTTGCATTTTATATCTGCCTAAAGTTCAGCTTTAAAATAAATGGAGATCTTCATTAAACATCAGTAATGCGTGCAAATTTTGGAAATAAAAAAAAACTTATTGGGATACTACTTGGCTTCTCAGTTAAAATCTCAGTTAAAATCCATCCTTTTGTAGAGCTAGTAACAGGAACAGCATACAAATGGTAAATCTTTATTCTTTTTTTTTTTTATTTTGTTACAATAGCACTAAAAATTACCTTTTAGCCAATATTCTGTTAGCACAGCTCAGTAAGTCTACTTGATTGGACAATGTGGACAATGGCGCCCGGAGGGTGAGCTTCCGGCATTTCTGCACTACACAGCGAGTGGTATTTCCAGTCCCCTGAATTCCCTCCCTGAAGTGTGAGCGCCTGAGGCCAGCTACCGCTATATACAAAGCCATGCCCGGGACCAAGACATCCGAGAGTCCCCCCCCCCCCCCCCCTCCCCAGCCATTGCCACTGTGAATTTTAAATATCATAGCTTAAACAGATCATAAGCTGGAGCTGAGCAGGAGAAAGAAACTGCCATTCACATCAACATTGTAACTAAATGCACAAGACCCTCATGTATGGAATACACTCACTGCATTAAAAGCAGACACTTTGTATTTGAATTGTAATAAAACTGGAAACTCCAGCTTGCAATACTATTACCAACCCAGGTTCAACATTTTCCCCTCCTCTATAATCTGCAGTAGTGATGTGCAATTTGTTTTTAACAAATTTCGACAAATTCGTTAATTCAGAAATATCCAAATTAACGAAAACCCGTTTAACAAACTTTTCCAAATATTCATGAATTCAAATATTCCTAAATTTGAAAATTCCTAATTTCAATATTTGAATCTTCTAAAGATGATGCACAAGAAAGCCTGCAAACAGTTTGCTGAAGACAAGCAGACTAAGGACATGGATTACTGGAACCATGTCCTGTGGTCTGATGAGACCAAGATAAACTTATTTGGTTCAGATGGTGACAAGCGTGTGTGGCGGCAACCAGGTGAGGAGTACAAAGACAAGTGTCTCTTGCCTACAGTCAAGCATGGTGGTGAGAATGTCATGGTCTGGGGCTGCATGAGTGCTGCCGGCACTGGGGAGCTACAGTTCATTGAGGGAACCATGAATGTCAACATGTACTGTGACATACTGAAGCAGAGCATGATCCCCTCCCCTCAGAGACTGGGCCACAGGGCAATATTCCAACATGATAACCACCCCAAACACACCTCCAAGACCACCACTGCCTTGCTAAAGAAGCTGAGGGTAAAGGTGATGGACTGGCCAAGCATGTCTCCAGACCTAAATCCTATTGATCATCTGTGGGACATCCTCAAGCAAAAGGTGGAGGAGCGCAAGGTCTCTAACATCCACCAGCTCCGTGATGTCATCATGGAGGAGTGAAAGAGGACTTCAGTGGCAACCTGTGAAGCTCTGGTGAACTCCATGCCCAAGAGGGTTAAGGCAGTGCTGGAAAATAATGGTGGCCACTCAAAATATTGACACTTTGGGCCCATTTTGGACATTTTCACCTAGGGGTGTACTCACTTTTGTTGCCAGCGGCTTAGACATTAATGGCTGTGTGTTGAGTTATTTTGAGGGGACAGCAAATTTACACTGTTGTACAGGAGATACTTTACATTGTAGCAAAGTATCTCCTGTCTGATCAATGTTTATAAACGATGTTACTTTGTATCTTTGTCTCCTGTCTGTACTATGTTTATAAACAATGTTACTTTGTATCTCTTTATCTCCCATCTGATCAATGTTTATAAACAATGTTTGGTAGGTGTCACTCAGTGCATGGGGGGTAATAATGGGTGGAAAACAAGGGTGATCCTCTAATGACTTCACCTACTACATGCATGAGTAGCCTAAACCTCTTGATGTAGTCTTCAGAACTACATGGGAACGTTGAATTGACATGAGCTGGACCATAAAATGAATGGCAGATGATCAAAACTGCCCCAGATCTAATGTGCTGTCAGAAAGAGCTGTGCTGTGTAGCAGAGCTGTGCAAATCTCAGAACTAGATTAACAAAATTATAAATCCTTTGGTAGCAAAAAAAAAAAAAACACCCATATATATATTCCATGTGTGTTTAGCTGTTTGCTGGAGTTCAGCTTTATAGCATGTCAACAAAATGATACAGGATACTAGATTGAGGAAGAACTCCGATCTTGGAGGATGAAAGACAAAGGTCAACATTAATCTATGTTTGGCCAAGGCACTGCGAGATCCTTCCTGACACTTCTTTACAGAAATTCCTTATTTACCTTTTGCAGAGGCGTTGTCAATGAACAGTGCTGAAGAACCTTATTTAATCCCCATCAATCGTTATTTACTTTATGAAACCTTTAACCTTTCAGCCTTGCCTATCTGTCAAGGCCCTTTGTGATCTCAGTGAAGGAAGAAATGATTATGATGTCCCTCTAAGTGACATCTGCTTGGGGCGTCATTCTATCCATCAAGTCGTTTTCTATTAGTGAAACACCTCCGATCTCACACCTTCCAGCCCATTCATCTCAATGTGCTAAAATCTATTTTATGTCAGCAGATTAGGATTAAATAATGGATGAGATAAAATGTGTTCATGTGTATATTCTGTGTGTGTGTGTGTATATATATATATATATATATATATATATATATATATATATATACACACATACATACATATACACACAGGGGACAAGCAGTCTTTAGAGCAGGGGTGTTGTATTCAAATTAATCAGGGCCGTATCAGCATTATGGTTGCCATTAAAGGGCCAGTTTTATCTGTGGGAATATGTATCTACTCTATAGGGGCATGCTAAAGACAGAGTGCAGGGTTCAGGAGTGTGCTAAGTACAGAGCGCAGGGTTCAGGAGTGTGCTATGTACAGAGTGCAGGGTTCAGGAGTGTGCTAAGTACAGAGCGCAGGGTTCAGGAGTGTGCTAAGTACAGAGCGCAGGGTTCAGGAGTGTGCTATGTACAGAGCGCAGGGTTCAGGAGTGTGCTATGTACAGAGTGCAGGGTTCAGGAGTGTTAGAAACCATGAATCAGACTGAGACAGAAGTACAGTTAAAATCACAGGTGTTTAATAATAATAAAATAAAGGTAAACAGAGTAAACGTAGTCAAAACATAGCCAGAGTTCAGGAACCGAAACGGATAGTCAGACAAGCCAAAACGCCAGGGAGCCGGAGATGAGCGTAGTAGAACAGCAAGCCGGATCTGTAGCCAGAAGGAATGTCAGCCATGCAAGTCTTTAACAGGAACAGAGGAAAGCATCTCTAGAGATGTGACCAAGGCGAAGGCAGAGATCATCTGGACTGGACAGCTTAAGTAGGCAGGACTGACGAGCAGGATATCATCAACAGGTGAGTCACTGTGGAGAGATAGGAGCTGGCAATTAGCCGACAGCTGAGCAGACAGCTTTGAGAAGGAAGGGCTGAGCCCAGCGCTGACAAGGAGCACGCTATGTACAGAGTGCAGGGTTCAGGAGCGCGCTTGCCAACAGAGTGCAGGGTTAAGAAGTGCACTACGTACAGAGTGCAGGGTTCAGGAGTGCACTACGTACAGAGGGCAAGGTTGAGGAGCTCGCTACGTACAGAGAGCAGGGTTCAGGAGCACGCTGCATACAGAGTGCAGGGTTCAGGAGCACGCTGCGTACAGCGTGCAGGGTTCAGGAGCGTGTTACGTACAGAGTGCAGGGTTCAGGAGTGTGCTGGGTACAGAGAGCAGGGTTTAGAAGTGCGCTGCGTACAGAGTGCAGGGTTCAGAAGGATACTACATACAGAGTGCAGGGTTCAGAAGTGTGCTACGTACAGAGTGCAGGGTTCAGGAGCATACTACATACAGAGTGCAGGATTCAGGAGCATGCTACATACAGAGTGCAGGGTTCAGAAGTGTGCTACGTACAGAGTGCAGGGTTCAGAAGTGTGCTACGTACAGAGTGCAGGATTCAGGAGCATGCTACATACAGAGTGCAGGGTTCAGAAGGGTGCTACATACAGAGTGCAGGGTTCAGAAGTGTGCTACGTACAGAGTGCAGGATTCAGGAGCATGCTACATACAGAGTGCAGGGTTCAGAAGTGTGCTACGTACAGAGTGCAGGATTCAGGAGCATGCTACATACAGAGTGCAGGGTTCAGAAGTGTGCTACGTACAGAGTGCAGGGTTCAGGAGCACGCTACATACAGAGTGCAGGGTTCAGGAGCACGCTACGTACAGAGTGCAGGGTTCAGAAGCACGCTAGGTACAGTGTAAATGGGCTGCTCCCAGTTTGACATCCTAGTGGGTGCAGATGTAGGTTCCCAAACTCGCATCGTCTATGTTTTGGAGACCCACATGGGTGTCAAATTAGGAGAAGAAACGGTGTCTGTAGAGCCGCTGCATCCCAATAAACATGAATGGGGCTGCCTGAACAGGCACACATGGAACACCCCTTCATCCCTGTGCAGGCCAAGGCAGCCCTCACACAATTGTATGCTTAAGTACACAGTGTGAATGAGGCCTATATGAATTCTCTTACATGCATGAAGTATATCTATAAAAATATGACCTGGTATAAACCTTTTGCAATCCCCTATAAAACAGAGCTTAGACTGGGAGAAAGGTAAGCAGCACAAGGAGCTGTTCTGCCGTGCTCATGTGTTTAAAAAGAACATGCTGACAGGAGGAAGGAGCAGAGTGACAGATAAATGAGCTCATCAGTGTGCTGCTTCTCTTTACGCTGTCCAATCACAAGCTGGGGGAGGAGCAAAACCTGTAAGTGTTGCTGAACTGCCGCAGAGACAAATCAGGCCTCCTGCTCTGCCAGAAAGGGTTGTGCTGTGCTGCAGGGCAGTGTCAACCTTAGAACTGGATGGACAGAAATACACTCACCGGCCACTTTATTAGGTACACCTGTTAGGGTTGTCCCGATACTAATACTAGTATCGGTACCGATACCGAGCATTTGCCCGAGTACTTGTACTCGGGCAAATGCTCCCGATGCTTCCGCCGATACCTAAACTGTCAGCAGTGATCGGCGCATGGGGGAGTTACAAGCTTCTCCCCCCGTGACTTTCAGCTGCTTAGTGACATTCACCGCATCCTCCATGCCCCCTCCGTTCCTCTGTTCCCCTCCGCTGTCCCTCTTCGTTCCTCTGTCCCCCTCCGCTGTCCCTCTTCGATCCGCTGTCCCCCTCCGTTCCTCTGTCCTGCCGTTCTGCTGTCCCTCTCTCTTGCTCTGTCCCCCTCCACTGTCCCCCTCCGCTGTCCCCCTCCGTTCTTCTGTCCCACCATTCCGCTGTCCCTCTCTCTTCCTCTGTCCCCCTCCATTGTGCTGTCCCTCTCCGCTGTTTGAATGGACAGAGTCAGCTGACTCTGTCCATTCACATAACTGAAACGTACTCTCCTGTGATTACGATGTGTCAGTTTATGAATGGAGAGGAGCCGCTGTCTTCTCTCCTTTCATTCTCAGTACAGCTGAGGCTGCAGAGAAAGGGACTGGGGAATCTCTATCCTCGGTCTCTTTCTCTGTCTCAAGGGGGAGATATCAGGGGTCTGTTAAGACCCCTGATATCTCACCAAAGCCCCCCAACAGGGCTGATTAAAAAAAAAAAAACACACATATTGCAATAAATAATAATAAAAAAAAATATTATTGTAAAAAATAATAAAAATGTAAACAAAAAAAAAAACACACAGACACCGTTTACTCCCTCCCCCCCCCCCCAAAAAAGAAAAAAAAGTTCAAACCGAGCATCAGAATGGGGAAGAAAGTTGATTTAAGTGACTTATAACGTGGCATGGGTGTTGGTGCCAGATGGGCTGGTCTATTTTAAATTACTGGGATTTTCACACACACAACCATCTCCCTGGTTTACAGAGAATGGTGGGAGAAAGAGAAAATATCCAGTGAGCGGCAGTTCTGTGGAGGAAAATGCCTTGTTGAGGTCAGAGGAAAATGGGCAGACTGGTTCCAGATGATAGAAAGGCAACAGTAACTCAAATAACCTCTCGTTACACCCAAGGTATGCAGAATATCATCTCTGAACACACAACACATTGAACCTTGAAGCAGATGGGCTACAGCGGCAGAAGACCACACCGGGTGCCACTCCTGTCAGCTAAGAACAGGAAACTGAGGCTACAATTGGCACAGGCTCACCAAAATTGTTCAATAGAAGATTGGAAAAACGTTGGCTGGTCTGATGAGTCTCGATTTCAGCTGCAACATTCAGATGGTAGAGTCAGAATTTGGCGTAAACATGAAAGCATGGATCCATCCTGCCTCGTATCACCGGTTCAGGCTGGTGGTGGTGGTGTAATGGTGTGGGGGGGTATTTTCTTGGCACACTTTGGACCCCTTAGTACCAATTGAGAATTGTTTGAATGCCACGGCCTACCTGAGTATTGTTGCTGACCATGTCCATCCCTTTATGACTACAGTGTCCCCATCTTCTGATGGCTCCTTCCAGCAGGATAATGCACCATGTCACAAAGCTCCAATCATCTCACCACTGGACAATGAGGTCACTGTCCTCCAATGGCCTCCACACTCACCACATCTCATCCGATAGAGCACCACACTCACCAGATCTCATCCAATAGAGCACCACACTCACTAGATCTCATCCAATAGAGAACCTTATGGATGTGCAGCCGACAAATCTGCAGCAACTGCGTGATGCCATCGTGTCACTACGGAGCAAAATCTCTGAGGAACGTTTCTGACACCTTGTTGAATCAATGCCATGAAGAATGAAGGCAGTTCTGAAGACCAAAGTGGGTCCAATTTGGTACCAGCAAGGTGTAGCTAATAAAGTGGCCGGTGAGTGTATAAACCTCCGATATATATTAATTTCAACTGGGCATATATCAATTCAGCCTTTTATTGGCTTTTCAGGAAATCGGCTGCACCTTTATGTCTTCGGGTTCTTGCAGGATCCAAGAGCAGCCAAGGGGGAAACCCTCACCAGCACAAGGAGAAGATACAAACTCCATGTAGATAACTCCCTGGTGAAAAGTGAGCGCAAACCCGGCGCTGCAAGGTAAGAACGCCATGTTACAATGAAGCAGGGAAGGTCCCTGGAGGCCGTTTATAACGGTGTGTATATAGCTTCCTGCTCCTCGGGAGCGATCGTGTGCATTAGCGAACACTCCACGCTTTTCCTCATTGTTCTTGAAGCTAGCCTAATATGCTTTTTTTTTGCAGCAGCACTTGAAGCCTAGTCAAAGCTCTTTGATTGATAGTATGATTATTGCAATTTTCACCCTGACTTCCCTTAGAAACCGGCAGAATGGCTTTAATGACTGTTTCTGCTTAGAAACGACGAGCAACCTAAATAACGGTGGCCGGGGCGGAGAAGGGGGAAGAGGCTCGGTGTCAGCCAGGCATGTCACCCTGAAATGGGAAGACTGGTAATGTGCCATTTATTACTCGAGTGCCTCTCCATGCTTGAGTGGGTCTCGGCTTGTTAATGATATTTCACTCTAATGTTAAATATATATTGTTCCCATTCGCTGGAGACAAGGCAGCATCTTATTTATAGGTTGGTATAAATACGCAGATTTATGTCTCTGCGCAGGAAGACGCACAGACCTTAAAGGTGAACTCCAGCCAGAAGTAAGATAAGAACGAACAGGCTGTTGGCTGATAAAATAACCAAAGCAGTTTTTGCTGCAATATTCATCTTAAATCTAGAGATTTCCCTGCAGTATATTTTTTCTGCCACGAGATGGCATCCCGGACCAGCCCCCAACCTGTAACTGAACAGTGAAAGGAGAAGCAGCGCAGTGAAGAACTCATCTCTCTGTCACTCTTGTTCCCAATTCACTGGAGACACGGCAGCGTGTTATTATAAGTTGGTATAAATACGCAGATTTATGTCTCTGCACATGAAGACACTGAGAGCTTAAAGGTGAACTCCAGCCAAAAATAAGATAAAAAATGAACAGCCTTTTAGGTAATAAAATAACAAAAGCCGCTTTCTTGCAATATTCATCTTAAATCCAGAGATTTCCCTGCAGTATATTTTTTTTCTGCCACGAGATGGCATCCCGGACCAGCCCCCAACCTGTAACTGAACAGTGAAAGGAGAAGCAGCGCAGTGAAGAACTCATCTCTCTGTCACTCTTGTTCCCAAGGTCATATTATTACTAGGATGGGGGGAGGGGTGTGGTCATGTCATTACTAGGATGGGGGGAGGGGGCGAGGTCATGTCATTACTAGGATGGGGGAGGGGGCGAGGTCATGTCATTACTAGGATGGGGGAGGGGGGCGAGGTCATGTTATTACTAGGATGGGGGGAGGGGGGCGAGGTCATGTCATTACTAGGATGGGGGGGAGGGGGCGAGGTCATGTCATTACTAGGATGGGGGAGGGGGCGAGGGTCATGTTATTACTAGGGATGGAGGGGAGGGGCGAGGTCATGTCATTACTAGGATGGGGGGGAGGGGGTGAAGTCATGTCATTACTAGGATGGGGGGGCGAGGTCATGTCATTACTAGGATGGGGGGGGTGAAGTCATGTCATTACTAGGATGGGGGGAGGTGAGGCCATGCCATTAATAGGTTGGGGGGGGAGGGACAAGGTCATGTCATTACTAGGATGGGGGGGTGAAGTCATGTCATTACTAGGATGGGGGGGAGGTGAGGCCATGCCATTAATAGGTTGGGGGGAGGGACAAGGTCATGTCATTACTAGGATGGGGGAGCGAAGTCATTGTCATTACTAGGATGGGGGGGGGCGAAGTCATGTCATTCCTAAGATGGGGGGGGTTGGTGAAGTCATGTCATTACTAGGATGGGGGGTGAAGTCATGTCATTACTAGGATGGGGGGGGGTGAAGTCATGTCATTACTAGGATGGGGGGGGGTGAAGTCATGTCATTACTAGGATGGGGGGGGTGAAGTCATGTCATTACTAGGATGGGGGGGGGTGAAGTCATGTCATTACTAGGATGGGGGGGTGAAGTCATGTCATTACTAGGATGGGGGGAGGTGAGGGCCATGCCATTAATAGGTTGGGGGGGAGGGACAAGGTCATGTCATTACTAGGATGGGGGGAGCGAAGTCATGTCATTACTAGGATGGGGGGGGGTGAAGTCATGTCATTCCTAAGATGGGGGGGGTGAAGTCATGTCATTACTAGGATGGGGGGGGTGAAGTCATGTCATTACTAGGATGGGGGGAGGTGAGGCCATGCCATTAATAGGTTGGGGGGGGAGGGACAAGGTCATGTCATTACTAGGATGGGGGAGCGAAGTCATGTCATTACTAGGATGGGGGGGGGTGAAGTCATGTCATTCCTAAGATGGGGGGGTGAAGTCATGTCATTACTAGGATGGGGGGGGTGAAGTCATGTCATTACTAGGATGGGGGGGTGAAGTCATGTCATTACTAGGATGGGGGGGTGAAGTCATGTCATTACTAGGATGGGGGGGGTGAAGTCATGTCATTACTAGGATGGGGGGGGTGAAGTCATGTCATTACTAGGATGGGGGGGTGAAGTCATGTCATTACTAGGATGGGGGGGTGAAGTCATGTCATTACTAGGATGGGGGGGTGAAGTCATGTCATTACTAGGATGGGGGGGTGAAGTCATGTCATTACTAGGATGGGGGGGGTGAAGTCATGTCATTACTAGGATGGGGGGGTGAAGTCATGTCATTACTAGGATGGGGGGGTGAAGTCATGTCATTACTAGGATGGGGGAGCGAAGTCATGTCATTACTAGGATGGGGGGGGGTGAAGTCATGTCATTACTAGGATGGGGGGGTGAAGTCATGTCATTACTAGGATGGGGGGGGGCGAAGTCATGTCATTACTAGGATGGGGGGGTGAAGTCATGTCATTACTAGGATGGGGGGGGGTGAAGTCATGTCATTACTAGGATGGGGGGGGTGAAGTCATGTCATTACTAGGATGGGGGGGGTGAAGTCATGTCATTACTAGGATGGGGGGGTGAAGTCATGTCATTACTAGGATGGGGGGGGCGAAGTCATGTCATTACTAGGATGGGGGGGTGAAGTCATGTCATTACTAGGATGGGGGGGCGAAGTCATGTGATTACTAGGATGGGGGGGTGAAGTCATGTCATTACTAGGACGGGGGGGTGAAGTCATGTCATTACTAGGATGGGGGGGTGAAGTCATGTCATTACTAGGATGGGGGGGTGAAGTCATGTCATTACTAGGATGGGGGGGTGAAGTCATGTCATTACTAGGATGGGGGGGGTGAAGTCATCTCATTACTAGGATGGGGGGGGTGAAGTCATGTCATTACTAGGATGGGGGGGGTGAAGTCATGTCATTACTAGGGTGGGGGAAGGGGGGCAAGGTCATGTGATTACTAGGATGTTTTCTACAAAATATTTTGAATTATCCTCTCAATATATACATAAATCTCTGAAATAACTCTTTAGACACTTGGAGTATCTTGGCGCCTAATTGGAGTATCTTGGTGCGCAGTGGAAGGGGCGGGTAGTAGTGGGGGGCCCCAGGACAACTTTTGCATCGGGGCCCACAAGTTTCAAGCTACACCTCTGATCTCAGTATTTATGTTTGCCTGGAGTTCAGCTACAGTATACATCTAACTAAAGTAGTTCACGAATTTGGATTAATGTTATAAATAATATTATGCATGAATATACTTGTATCATTAATGAAAGGTGTATATTACTATTATTTCCAGCAGAGGTATTAGCAGAGCGTCGTCAGATTTATAGCTCTGTGTGTGAAGATCCTTTTTGCTTTTTTTAGCAGACTTCGTCAGACACACTCCCTGTACTGAAAATGTCATTACAAGAACTTTACCATGTTGTTAAAATTTTGTGTATCAGTGCTGCATGGACTGAGAAGAGGGGTACACCCCAGAGCTTGTCCTGAAAATTAAAAGAATCACAGGTATGGACATTTTTTTAATAGTTACGTTGTTGCAGTTTAGATGTACAGTGTCATGAAAAAGTATTCATACCCCTTTGGTTGCAACCAAAAATGTATTTTATTGGGATTTTATGTGATAGACCAACACAAAGTGGCACATAATTGTGAAGGAAAATGATAAATGGTTTTCATTTTTTTTTTTTACAAATAAATATCTGAAAAGTGTGGGGGTGCATTTGTATTCAGCCCCCTTTACTCTGATACCCCCTAACTAACATCTAGTGGAACCAATTGCCTTCACAAGTAACCTAATTAGTAAATAGAGTCCACCTGTGTGTAATTTAATCTCAGTATAAATATAGCTGTTCTGTGAAGCCCTCAGAGGTTTGTTAGAGAACCTTAGTGGTCAAACAGCATCATGAAGGCCAAAGAACACACCAGGCAGGTCAGGGATAACATTGTGGAGAAGTTTAAAGAAGATTAAAGTTTAATAGTTGTCCTGTGTCTCTGCAGCTCCTCCAGAGTCACCATGGGCCTCTTGGCTTCTTCTCTGATGAATGTTCTCCTTGTCCGGCCGGTCAGTTTAGGTGGACGGCCATGTCTTGGTAGGTTTGCAGTTGTGCCATACTCTTTCCATTTTCGGATGATGGATTGAACAGAGCTGCGTGAGGTTTTCAAATCTTGGGATATTTTTTTATAACCTAACCCTGCATTATAAGTGCTGTGTGTGTGGATGCGCTGCTCCCATCTGTATACTCTTTCCAATATTTGTGTACCCTATCTATTAAACGTAATCTTATTTTGTATACAACATACACCTGTAGAAAATCATCACATTAGGCCAAAGACATATAAGAAATTATATAAAAATCATATAAAAATCCGGTGACATATATCACATTGTAATAGAGTCCCCTCATATATGCTTGCAAGTCTTCCGTCAATTGCCGTGATTGGTGTGCTCTTGTGTTAATTCAGTATAAAGTGACTTAGTGCTCCACCACCACCTGTGAGATTGGCCACTCACCGGATGTTTCTTTAAAATTACACCTTTGGTTCATTCATAGGGATAACCACTCCACTCAAAGGGAACTTCTTCAATGGCTATATTTGGACCTTAGTGTTCCTCATATAAAATATGGATGAAAACGATCATCGCACAATAACGTTTAAAACCTTTATTTTGTAAAACACAAAAAAGACTATGCACTCACATTTCCAAGTGCCATCCAGCCGGCACAGAGCTTTTCCAGCAGTTAGGGACGGGTAGGAGCTACAGCCCGGTTCACCCGGTGTGTGCTGTGCACCCTCAGTGTACCGCTTGTGTTCCACCCCTCGTATCCGTTCGCGTCCTCACCAACCACGCTCGTTCCCAGTCACGTGGGTACAAAAACTCCCAGCAGTTTATAACCTAACCCTGCTTTATACTTCTCCACAACTTTATCCCTGACCTGTCTGGTGTGTTCCTTGGCCTTCATGATGCTATTTGTGCACTAAGGTTCTCTAACAAACCTCTGAGGGCTTCACAGAACAGCTGTATTTATACTGAGATTAAATTACACACAGGTGGGCTCTATTTACTAATTAGGTGACTTGTGAAGGCAATTGGTTCCACTAGATCTTAGTTAGGGGGTATCAGAGTAAAGGGGGCTGAATACAAACACACCCCCACACTTTTCACATATTTATTTGTAATTTGGAAAACCATTTATCATTTTCCTTCCACTTCACAATTATGTGGTACTTTGTGTTGGTCTATCACATAAAATCCCAATAAAATACATTTACGTTTTTGGTTGTAACATGACAAAATGTGGACAATTTCAAGGGGTATGAATACTTTTTCAGGCACTGTAGGTGTTTACAGGGCATTTAGAAGCAAAAAAAAAAAAAAGAATGTTCAGGAGAAGAGCGTGTCGGCAGAAAAATGCTTGACGCGCCTAAACGGGCGTTAACACTGGGCATACTTAGTGCTTGAGCATTAGTTCATTTCAATGGCCAGAATAAATTATTATTATTCTGGCCAATGAAAATTAATTACCGCCCCAGCGATTGACACACTTAGACGCGTTGAAACGCGCTTCAACGTGTTTACAAAAACGTGGCTTTATGCGCGTGTTTTTTTTACGCTGCTTTCCTCTTGCCAGGAGAAAGGTGTTAAGGAGAGCTGGGCGTGCTTGAGACCGGAATATCAATCAGCAAAGATGAAGCAATCGACCCCCCCCCCTCCACTTTCCTGTACCCCCTTTATCCCTTTGTAAATAAATTGCAGTGCACTTGAATTAACAGCAAATAACCGTACGCCTAGTACGCCTCGGCCTTTTTTTGTATGGACTTTTTTTTTTTTTACTTTTTACTCGGCAATCAAAAAAAAAAAAAAAACATTTTTTTTCCCCAGCAGCGCAGAAGACACATCAAGGTTTAATGTTTCATGTTTCCTTCTCAACAATAAACTGGTCTTTAATTTTCTTCTGGGTATCTCTGCCTTCATCACCCCTGTCCAATTTTCTGCTATAATAGGAGGATATTTTCAAGGTGCTTAGACAGAGAGACTGATAAATCAATTTTTGGAGATCGAAGAGGAAAGAAAAAAAAAAAAAAAGTACAAAAGTAATAAAAATACAGGAAAAAATAAATAAATTGCGGGGATATATTAAACCAAGACTTTGCCTGTAGCGGCTGTTAAGGACAAACATGCTGATAACAAAATATATCATTCTAAAAAAAAAAAAAAGTAAATGTAAATAGTGTAACTATATATTATTATTATTATTATACAGAATTTATATAAAGCCAACAGTTTGTGCAACACTTCACAAAATAGAGATAGAGAGAGAGAGAGAGAGAGAGAGAGATAACATAATTGAATATGAGAGGGTTAGGAGGGCCCTACTTGTGAGAGCTGCCTCCTTTTTGTTTCTGTCTTTCTGAATATGTCAGCTGTCTACCTGTTATGAGAAAGAATGAAGATGGCTCCAAGCTCAATTGAACTTTCAGTTTAATTTGCCTAATTGCATTCCAAGTGCATCAAAACAAAAACTCTTTTCTGTTAGGAAAGCAGAAGAAAAGTCTGTACCCTGCCAGCATGTTGCAGAGAAGGACCTTCACCCTTTTGGTGGAAGCAGTGGTCTCTCTGCAGAGAGGTCCTAACACATGCCCTTCTGAATCAGAGCTTGAGCTCTTCAATCCGCAAGGGGGCAGGAGCTTTTGTAATGGCAGAGTTATAGGTCTAACCAGGGACTGTCCGGCCGTTGTGGGCACATGGGCGCCCCCCCATGCATGACGTCGCCCCCCTATCCATGACGCCGCCCCCCCTATCCATGACGCCACCCTCCCTATCCATGATGCTGCCCTCCCTATCCATGACGCCGCCCCTCCTATTCATGACGCCGTCCCTCCTATCCATGACGCCGCCCTCCCTATCCATGACGCCGTCCCTCCTATCCATGACGCCGCCCTCCCTATCCATGACGCCGCCCCTCCTATCCATGACACCGCCCCCTATCCATGACGCCACCCTCCCTATCCATGATGCTGCCCTCCTTATCCATGACGCCGCCCTTCCTATCCATGACGCCACCCCCTATCCATGACGCCACCCTCCCTATCCATGACGCCGCCCTCCCTGTCCATGATGCCGCCCTCCCTATCCATGACGCCACCCCTCCTATCCATGACGCCGCCCCTCCTATCCATGACGCCGCCCCCTATCCATGACGCCACCATCCCTATCCATGATGCTGCCTTCCTTATCCATGACGCCACCATCCCTATCCATGATGCTGCCTTCCTTATCCATGACGCCGCCCTCCCTATCCATGACGCCGCCCCTCCTATCCATGACGCCGCCCCTCCTATCTATGATGCCTCCCCCTATCCATGACGCAACCCTCCCTATCCATGACGCCACCCTCCCTATCCATGACGCCGCCCTCCCTATCCATAATGCTGTCCTCCCTATCCATGATGCCGCCCCTCCTATCCATGACGCCACCCCCTATCCATGACGCCGCCCTCCCTATCCATGACGCCGCCCTCCCTATCCATGACGCCGCCCTCCCTATCCATGACGCTGCCCCCCCTATCCATGACGCCGCCCCCCCATCCATGCACCCGGCCCCTTTCAGGACGCATCAATTCCTATGGTGGGGATGGGCGGGTGGGGGGCGGGGGGTGTTTTTTGAAGGACTGATTAGAGCCAGAGACTCTAATAGGCTTCAAAATAGGGTGGGCTCATGATGCAGAGCATTGCGTCCGGAGCCCACCCAGGTAGGTTGCAACAGCAGATGATTATTTGTTGCAACACTGATCCTCCTCCTGGCCAATCGGGAAGCACGTCTGAGAGCCGTCACACGATTGGCTGAAAGTACAGGTGATCCTATTGGACGTCTAGAAAGGAGGAGAGAAGAGATGCATGGCGTCTCTATGAAAGGAAACCGGAGCCGCTGCCTGGGACACAACTTCACCCGCTGCCTGACCCGCCACTAAGATGGGGTAACTGCTGGGCATACAGCAGGTGGGGGGGGGTGCCGATAAGGTGCTGGTGAAGTCCATGCCGCATGTCCATGAAGTCCATGCCGATGGATGGCCCGTGGGGGGGGGGGGTGGGGGGTGGTTGCTGGATTAGTATGTGCCGCTGGCTTGGGGGGGGGGTTGCTTGATTGCCGCCCTCTAGAAGAAAAGCCCACCGGCCTAAACCTCTGTTCACACCAATGCAACTTGTCATGCAATTTGACAGGTCAAAATCGCCCGACAAGTTGCACCCTACTGTCGGCAATGGAACCGTTCATATCAGGGCAACACCGACTTTGGGGGTGCCGTACAGATTTGAAAAAGTAGTTTCTGCACTATTTTTTGCCGATTTTAGGTGCGACTTCCATAGTTCATGAAGTTGCAAAGATGTCAACCAAGTCACACCTGAATTCGCACTGCTTTGCGGATTTGAAATTGTGGAATTTTTAAGTGAAGTCGCACAATTTCAAAGCCGCATTCAGTGTGAACCAGGGCTAACTCATCAGGAAGCATGTTGGACCTCTGCTGAGAGACAGCTGCTTTACAAAATGAGCAAGTATCAGGGAATTCCTATTAGCCAGCTGGTGCAGAAACATGCGCATGTGCATACATCTGCACGAACAGTAGCCAGGCATGTGCAAGAATTGGATTGTTCGGGGCGGCGACATCGCTGGACCGTGGGACAGGTGAGTGCATGCTTATTAAAAGTCAGCAGCTACACTTTTTGTGTATGACTGGAGCTCCTCTTTAAGGGATGCTGTAACTCAGTGTCAGTGATGACCGGTTGCTTCCATACATAGTCCTGCTACACCCCTGCTAACATCACCGTCAGGAGTGCTTGGACAGGAGATACAAGAAAGGCCACCATAGCCACCTCGGGTCTCATATTAGGTAAGTGACATCAAGAGCCCTTCTCTGCAGCATGCTGGCAGGGGACAGGCTTTTCTACATCCCGTGTCACATGTGTTCCTCGTGTCCCTTTGCACCCTCTGTCTCACCGTCAGGGGTGCATGGGAAGGAGATACAAGAGAGGCCGTCCTCGTTATCTCGGTTTCCTATCAGGTACATGACAGCAAGAGCCCTTCTCTGCTGCATGCTGGCAGAGGACAGGCTTTTCTACTCAGGCTGTTGCTGCTTTCCAAAGAGAACCACCTGTAAAGCCCCGTACACACGATCGGATTTTCAGATGTGAAATGTTCGATGTCAGGCTGTTGGTGGAAAATCTGACCGTGTGTACGCTCCATTGGACAATTGTTGTCGGACTTTCCGCCAACAAATGTTGGCTAGCATGTCTTCAAATTTTCCGCCAACAATTGTTTGTTGTCGGATTTTCCGATCGTGTGTGTACACAAGTCCGTCGGACAAAAGTCCAAAGTACAAACACGCATGCTCGGATGCAGAAGCGGTCGGTCTTGTAAACTAGCGTTCGTAATGGAGAATTAACATTCGTGACGCGGCAAATTATGAAATCAGGAAATGCAGCGCACAATTCTCTTCTTCTTTAATGGGATAATAATGAAGCTGCTTTGCTGGTGATACTGATGGAGTTATTGCAAATGAATTTTCAAAGGCTTTTTTTTCTAGTGATATCAAGAATAATATTATTATGTTTTTTTATTTTTTTTTATTTGGGCAAGTTACCACAACACCATTATCCCGTAGTTTTTAAGATCAAAGATACAACTATGTTGGTGTCCCTTGTCAATTTTACATTGTATTTTTTTAAATGTAACTGCCGACTCCCAAACTGTCATTTGAAGTAAAACACATAGCCAAGTATTATTCTACACAATTTTTTTATTGTGCATTAAAAAAAGGAAACAAAATTAGACTTGATATCTGCCAATAGAACTTAACCAAAAAGTGCATTCTATGCATCCAAAAATATAGAAAATATACCAAATCAAATCATTATTATTCAACCAAAAAAATAATGTCAAAGCAATAACTCCAAGGCCAATAATAAATAAAACGTTATCTCCTCCGATTCCGCAACGTGTCTGGTTGACGAACGGCCGTTCAGAAACGAACTGAAAAGTGCGAAATGAAAAGCGCGAATCAACACTCACCAAACTTCTACTAACACGAAATTAGCAGAAGGAGCCCAAAGGGTGGCGCAAAAGAGCTGAAAAACCACGTAGTACGTCACTACGTTCGTGATTGTTGGCCAACAATTGTGTGGCCGTGTGTATGCAAGACAAGCTTGGGCCAACGCCCTTCGGAAAACAGTCCACGGTTTTGTTGGCGGAAAGTCCGATCGTGTGTTCGAGGCATAAGACTTTGCAAACCTTTTTTGTTTTATGTCCTCAGAATGTATTTCGCTAATTTAAACAGAAAGTTCCATTGGACTTCAAGTTAACCTAATTCTTTCACATAAGAGGTAGACAGCTGACTTATTCAGAAGGAGCCGAGCAGCAGCAGTCTTCAACCCCACCACCTAATCTGTGCTTCCTTTAAGATAAACTCGTATTCCTCCTGTCCCTCTTCACCCTCTGTCTCACCTTCAGGGGTGCTTTGGAAGGAGATACAAGGGAGGTGTCATTTTGGTCTCCTACCAGGTACATGACAGCGAGAGTCCTTCTCTGCAGCTTGCTGGCAGAGAACGGGCTTTTCTACATCCTCCGTCACATGTGTTCCTCCTGTCCCTTTGCACCCCTTTCTAACCTTCAGGGGTGCATGGGAAGGAGATACAAGAGAGGACGCCCTCTTTATCTAGGTTTCCTATCAGGTATGTGACAGCAAGAGTCCTTCTCTGCAGCTTGCTGGCAGGGGACAGGCTTTTCTCTACATCCTCCCTCATATGTGTTCCTCCTGTCCCTTTGCACCCTCTACCTCACCTTCAGGGGTGCTTAGACAGGAGATACAAGAGAGACCTTCATCGTCATCTCAGCCTCCTATCAGGTACGTGGCAGCAAGAGTCTTTCCTTGCAGCATGCTGGCAAGGAACGGGCTTTTCTACATCCTCTGTCACACGTGTTCCTCCTGTCCCTTTCTAACCTTCAGGGGTGCAATGGCAGGATATACCAGAGAGGACACTGTCTGTATCTCAGTTTCCTATTAGGTACGTGACAGCAAGAGTTCTTCTCTGCAGCATGCTGGCAGGGGACAGGCTTTTCTACATCCTCCATCATATGTGTTCCTCCTGTCCCTTTGCACCCTCTACCTCACCTTCAGGGGTGCTTAGGCAGGAGATACAAGAGAGACCTTCATCGTCATCTCAGCCTCCTATCAGGTACGTGGCAGCAAGAGTTCTTCTCTGCAGCATGCTGGCAGGGGACAGGCTTTTTTTTTTTTTTTTACTCAGGCTGTGGCTGCCTTCTGAAGAAAACCAGCTGTAAGACTTTGCACACCTTTTTGTTTCATGTACTCAGAATGTATTTCGCTAATTAAAACAGAAAGTTCCATGGGACTTTAAGTCAACTTCATTCTTTCACATAAGAGGTAGACAGCTGACATATTGAGAAGGAGCCGAGCAGCAGCAGTCTTCAACCCCACCACCCAATCTGTGCTTCCTTTAAGATAAAGAAGGCAATGTATTTAATGGTTTGCACATAAGAAACTCTTTTTCCGCCCGTCATCGCTGACAACAGAAGTAGAATTAATAATAAATGTAAATGCAGCAGAATCCAGATTAAAGGCAAGCGGTTTCCAGGGCCCGTTTAAGACATGACAAGAGAGAAGCAGATTGGCATTGAGGAAGCCGCTGGCGGAGAGCCAGGAGCACAAATAACTTTCTGTGCCGAGACTTCAAGAGAAGCCCTGTACAGAGGAATTAAAACCGAGAACACTTACAATTAAATTCACGTCTTGGACTGTTCACAAGGCGCTTTTTCCCACGTAAATTGTTCAGTTCCCCACTTCTCTACACACTCAAAACGTATCGCCGCCTCCATGGAGAGCCAACTCTTGTTAATGAAGGACTTTGCTAAAGAATGGTGTGCATCTTTCAATGCTGGCAACGGTCCTTGTTCTAGAGGGACGGTCCCTCTCCTGGAACCAAATTCCTCTGTCCTTCTATCCCGCACAATGGTCCCTCTTCTATCTGCTGTAGAAAATTGTACATCATGGACAAGCTTTTTATTTAATTTTCAACCAAAATTACTTGGTCATGTAACTCTATACCCAAAAGATTTGTATCCCCTTTTTTAGGCAGATAGAGCTCTTGGTGGAGTTTCATAATTTGGAGGAGGTTCGAGCATTGCTTCCAACTGTCCCTGATTTCGAGGGACTGACCCTGATTTCGAAGGACTGTCCCTGATTTGGAGCAATGTTCCTCTGTCCCTCATTCCTCCTCATTTGTCCCTCATTTTGGTCTGATCTATATAGATGTATACAGGGCTTTTTTCAGGGGGAATTAGGTAGAACTCAGTTCCACCACCTCTGGCTCAGACCCTTGGGGGGGGGCCTGCTGACCACACAGAAGTCCGGTTTCTGTATTTACAAGTGTCAGCTCTGCACTCTGTGTGTAACCCCCCTGACCTCTGCACTCTGTATGTAATGCAATCCTGGTATTTAATGCCCCTTTAGGACCCTTCTACTGTTCGTGAAATTTGACTGACCACACCCACTTGATGTGATTGGGAGGGTGTGTGTGTGGGTGGAGGGGGTTTGGGGGGTCGTGGTTGAGTTCCAGCACCTATTGTTTGAGAAAAAAAGCCCTGGATGTATATAAAATGCACTTTTTATCTATCTTCTAGTGTTTCCAGTGCTAAACCTTTCATCTGATTTCTAAATTGCTGCATTTGTAGATTCCAAAAACCAATATAAAGGAATAGTCATGGCCATCTTTACTATTGATTGGACCCTGGGCAGACATTTTCTCCCCCCCCCCCCCCATGCAATTTTGTGCTCCACCTGCTCTGAGACATACAATAGCAGCTACACTCAAAATCAGTTTACTAAATCAGATCAGGCAGTGATTGCGATTGGTTGCTAGAGGTTACAGCATATCATTACCACTCACTGACTGGCTGCTAGAGGTCACAGCACACATTAAGGTTTACTGATTTAGTTGCTAGAGGTTACAGCACGTGACTTCTGCTTGTTAATTGGTTGCTAGAGATTACTGTACATCAATACTGCTCACTGATTGGTTGCTAGAGGTTACTGCACTTTAGTACTGCTCACTGATTGGTTGCTAGACTGTACTCAGGGAGGCATGATATACATATGAATGCCGCCTCTATTTACATATTTACATATCAATGTAGACGGTCCAATGCTATTAACATAATGCTGCCGCTATTTACATGGCAATGCAGGTTATTTACATGTAAACACGGGGTCTGCAGGTAGGGTTGCCACATCCTCCCGTTTAATCCATAACACATATAAATTACACGGGTTCTGAGGCTGATTAATGCAGATAAGGCACCAAGTGAGTTTAATTACCACCTTAATCAACCACAGAACCTGTGTAATTAATGTGTGTCCTGGATTAAAGGGATGATGTGGCAACCCTATCTGCAGGTGAGTCATCTGTACATGACAATAGGGCAGAGCTGGGCAGCATTAGTAACAGAACTTCACACTGAGATATTGGGACACAGCACAGGACTAAAACTTCAAGGGACAAGGGAATTTAAACTGGGATAGTTGGCAAGTGTGAGGCAGCTGCTTTGGGCCCCAAAACAATGACGAGGCCCAGGGCAGCTGCCCCTTTTGCTCTGCCTTAAAGACGGCCCTGGGAATAGTAGTGGCAAAAAAACACTTGTGGGTTCAACCAATCTTATTTTTTTTTGTACAATTCTCCTTTAAGGGGGTGTGGCAAGGGGTGTGTCCTATGCCTGCATACTTTTACTGATCTGTGTCCCTCATTCCCATCTCAGAAAGTTGGGAGGTATGGGTTCGAGTTCACTACGATGCATCGTGTCTGTGGTCAACTCTCTTGATATGCATGGCCTCAAGTGCAGCCCCCGACATTACCAAAGGACCGCACATAAAATTGAGTGAATATTTATTATTAGAGACAGCAGACATAGGATACAGTCAAAAACTATGGGCATGAGCAAGGCCGCTGATGAGGCAGTACAGCCAGCCCTCCTGTACTGGGCCCGGCACCATCAGTTCAAAAGGGGGGGGCGCGGGCACCCACTGAGCAGGAGGGCCGGCTGTACTGTTATATTGCAGTCACCCTTCCTCTTCTCCCTCCCCCCTGAAGCGCTGCCAGCTTCTCTTTCTCTTTCTCCCTCCAGCTGCACTGCAGGGGGATTGGTTCTAGCACATGTGCCCCTTCCATCTGCTGTCCGGGACCCCACATTTGCCTCTTTGCCACGCAGCACCACCGGCTTCCCTCCTCTCCTCTTCCGCCAGCAGCTACTGTGGGCACAAAGGAAGATTTTCCAGGATAGAGAGTGGCTGAAGGGGCCAGAAAATATGTAATTTACTGGCCCCTTCCTTTCCGGAATGAACACAGTGAGCAATTGCTGGCACAATACCACATGGGGTATCATTTTTGCCGCGGCTGTGGCATGTGTACAGTACAATCCCATCCAACCACATTTGCAGCTTAAAGGAGAAGTACAGCCAAAGCTCAATAGGCTGTACTTTCCCTGTGGATCACATGTGGATATTTCCCCTGTGGATCAGTTCATTCTGCACTCCTGTGACCCGTTTTCAGCTGACAGCGGGGTGAAGCTCACTGTAGGCTGATGTCACAGAGCCGGTTCAGGCTTGGGAAGGATTGCAACCATACAGTCGGAGATCCGTCCACATGCCTGGACTGACACTCAGCTCAGCCCCTCCAAAGCCCAGCGCTCCAGTAAACGAGTGGGGGGGGGGGGCGAGCAGAGAATGGTGACCGACAGTCACCAGCTCCCTGCTCATGGAGCTGTGAACCGAGCGATCGGAGGTGTTTGATCGCTCAGTTCTCAGTGTTAGAGCTGGTGGCGGACAGATGCTGCATCTACCTAGGTAAGTATGATTCAAGAAAAAAGTTCCCATACATCTCTTTTAAGTAGGCCGCTCAGGAAGGTTGCAAAAAATTGCAGCCCAACCACCTATTTGTACCGCCCCCTGGGGTCACACTTGGGGCAGTCCTTGTTGCCCCTCTGAAAAGCAATGTGCGGTGGGTCACTTTCTGAGGGCATTTAACCGGTGTCTGGGAGGTGATATGTCACCTCCTTACTGCCTGTTTTAACCCTGAAAACACCACACCACAACTGCATGCGATTTCTGGGCGGTTGCGGGTTGGCCCCAGTCACTTGAATGAATCACTTTCAGCTCTGGTAATTCCCACCGAACATGATGTGGGGCATGTGGTGTATTTAGGTATTGTGCTGCCCTAGGCCTGACTAAACTCATGCACCTCCTAATTTAAATATGACCCACCCCTTCCTGTCAAGGCCACACCCCTTGCTGTTTAAGACCCGCCCTGAAATATTAGAGTGAGGACTAGTTCTGAGGGCCCGGGGGGGGGGGGGGGGGGGGGCAATGGATTCCCTTAATTTGCATAGATTTCCTCTCACTTCCTGTTTGGCTATGGGGCAGGAAGTGAAGGAAAATCTCTGCAATGGGACAGGGATGGTAAAAAATAAACTGACAGGGGCTGTAACCCTTCCTTATGCTATCCAAAATGGAAAAAAAAGTGTTACCTATAGTTCTACTTTAAGCACAAATTTCTGATAATTTTCTGGAGTGGACTAAGAAGAAATAACCATGGCAATGGTGCAGCAGAAAACATAGAGCACAGTGAGGAAGGTTTGTGGTCCAGGATGATAGGACAGTCAAAATTAAAAGTGGCGCACCCCCCGCCAGTTGCGGAATGCCAGCCGCCCTCATACCGGAAGCAGTCAGTCCGCTTTATGGGGCCGCTAGACTAATTTACCCCTCAGCCCAGTCCGCCCCATAAAACTGATGCTACACTAACAGTGTAGCGCAAGCCAGCGGGGAATCTTTCCCTGCTGCCCCCCTGCAAAGTGCTGCCCTAGGCCTGGGCCTTGTCGGCCTAGGCCAGGATATAGCGTTGTGAACAACCCCATGCAGACCATCGTTGCAGTTTAAGGGTGGCCGTTCAATGAGGGTGTTATAACTGCAGTTCAACTTCCTATTTTTACCCCCCACCGCCTGTGGGAATGAACCCATATTGGAATGCCCATGTTCTAGGCACAAAATAAAACCTGTTTAATACATCCGGGCTCCCATTCAAATATCAGGTCTGGAAATTTGAAGGGCTTTCCAGCGAGTTGACTCAAGGGTGTCGAATCTCACTTCCCGGGATGGACTGACCCTTTAAATGAATTTTTGCCACCCGGCTGATTTCCATGCACAGGACGGCCGCAGACTCGTTTTCCCCAGGATGTGCCGAGAATACAGAACGGCTGACGGCTTTCAAGAAATTAATGGAAGAGCAGAGTCCGCTGCCTGTACAACCGGGGTCAGCGAGATGCTGAGCCCAACACTTGTGAACGGCTGGAAAATCCATACTGACCTCAGCGTGAAGCCGCGGCGGAAATAAATCAAAGGTACATCAAACCGTCACCGGGAAAGCGTCAAGTCACTTTGACATTGGCGGGCAGCAGCAGAGGCCGAACCCTCTGTGTCTCCCGACATCAATCTCCGCGCTGCAGATGAATTTCATTTTATTGGACATATAATTCTTCACCGCCGCTTTCAGGAAATATTCGGAGAGCCCCTGATTCCCCCCCACCACCACCACCGGCCTTTACCTCCGCATTCTTCCCATCACCGGGGCGGCCCCCCAGATTGGACAGGGAGACAGGAGGCTATATTTTTATAAGTGCGGTCATGAAAATTACCGCCTCCTCTTGACCTTTGCCCCAGAGATGCGCCGATCGGGTCCTTCGAAACGGAACAGCAATAACGGACGTCATCTTGACTTACGTTGGCTCCGTTAAAAGAAAAATGGTAAATCAGGAGTTCGGTTTGATTAAGTGTTTTACTGGCCAATGACTATTAGAGGTAATCTATAGGCCCTGAAGACGTGTGTGAAAATTAGATCTATTTTAAAATTAAAAAAAAATCTTTTTTTTTTATTTTAAAAACTCAATAAAAAATCTTTTTTTTTTATTTTAAAAATTCAATAAAAAATCTTTTTTTTTTTTTTTTTAAATTCAATAAAAAATCTTTTTTTTTTTTTTTTTAAATTCAATAAAAAATCTTTTTTTTTTTATTTTAAAAATTCAATAAAAAATCCTTTTTTTTTATTTTAAAATTCAATAAAAAAATCTTTTTTTTTTTTAAATCTGTTTTAATTTATCATATATTTAGGGCTAAAAAAAATGAAATAAATACCAATATGACATTTGGATATGCATATTGAATGTATACAATTCATACCCCTTGAAGTTTTCCACATTTTATTGCTCACCCACCTGTACTTTTCCTTTATCGTATATATTTTGTACCATGACCTTTTCTACAATAAAAAAAAACGTTTGTAAACAAAAAAAAGAAATTTTCCACATTTTGTCATGTTACAACCGAAAACGTAAATGTATTTTATTGGGATTTTATGTGATAGATCAACACAAAGTGACACATAGAAAAGGAGAAGTAGTTGGGACTTTGAGTGAGGCCCGCCATGTCAAATAAGAACAAGATCGACACATAAATGAAATGACATTACATGATTTATTACAAAGTGGCACATAATTGTGAAGTGGAAGGAAAATGATAAATGGTTTTCCAGATTTTTTACAAATAAATATGTGAAAAGTGTGGGGGGGGTACATTTGTATGGCGCCCCCCGGAGTCAATACTTTGTAGAACCACCTTTTGCTGCAATTACAGCGCCAAGTCTTTTTGGGGATGTCTCTACCAGCTTTGCACATCTAGAGAGGGACATTTTTGCCCATTCTTCTTTGCAAAATATCTCAAGCTCTGTCAGATTGGATGGAGAGCGTCTGTGAACAGCAATTTTCAAGTCTTTCCACAGATTCTCAATTAGATTTAGGTCTGGACTTTGACTTGGGCCATTCTAACACATGAATATGCTTTGATGTAAACCATTCCATTGTAGCTCTGGCTGTATGTTTCGGGTCGTTGTCCTGCTGAAAGGTGAACCTCCGCCCCAGTCTCAAGTCTTTTGCAGACTCTAACAGGTTTTCTTCTAAGATTGCCCTGTATTTGGCTCCATCCATCTTCCCATCAACTCTGACCGGCTTCCCTGTCCCTGCTGAAGAAAAGTATCCCCACCACATGATGCTGCCACCACCATGTTTCACAGTGGGGATGGTGTGTTCAGGGTGATGTGCAGTGTTAGTTTTCCGCCACACATAGTGTTTTGCTTTTAGGCCAAAAAGTTCAATTTTGGTCTCATCTGACCAGAGCACCTTCTTCCACATGTTTGCTGTGTCCTCCACATGGCTTCTCACAAACTGCAAAAGGGACTTCTTCTGGCTTTCTTCTCACCACTCTTCCATAAAGGTCAGATTTGTGGAGAACACGACTAATAGTTGTCCTGTGGACAGATTCTCCCACCTGAGCTGTGGATCTCTGCAGCTCCTCCAGAGTTACCATTGACCTCTTGGCTTCTTCTCTGATGAATGCTCTCCTTGCCCGGCCGGTCAGTTTAGGTGGACGGCCATGTCTTGGTAGGTTTGCAGTTGTGCCATACTCTTTCCATTTTCGGAGCTCCGTGAGATGGTCAAAGCTTGTTTGTTTTTTTTATAACCTAACCCTGCTTTAAACTTCTCCACAACTTTATCCCTGACCTGTCTGGTGTGTTCCTTGGCCTTCATGATGCGGTTTGTTCACTAAGGTTCTCTAACAAACCTCTGAGGGCTTCACAGAACAGCTGTATTTATACTGAGATTAAATTACACACAGGTGGACCCTATTTACTAATTAAGTGATTTCTGAAGGCAATTGGTTCCGCTAGATTTTAGTTAGGGGTATCAGAATAAGAGCCCTTTCACACTGGGGGCCGTGTTAGCGGTAAAGAGCCGCTAATTTTAGCGGCGTTTTCCCGGCGCTGTGTGGGTGGGAGCGGGCACCCACCCCCAAAGAAGGGGTTAACAAGGGGTTAAAAGCGCCTGAAAAAGCGCCACTGCCGAAACGCTTTGCAGGCGCTTCGGCAGCGCTGCCCTAAGATTTCAATGGCAGGGGCAGTTTAGGAGAGGTGTATACATTGCTCCCGCACCGCCCAAAAGATGCTGCTTGCAGGACTTTTTTTTTCGGTCCCGCAAGCGCACCGCCCCAGTGTGAAAGCACTCGGGCTTTCACACTGGGGAGGCTTGAGAGGCAGGAGTATGTAACATACAGAGTGCAAGTAACAGGAGTATATAATGTACAGAGTTCATGGGTCTGCAGTATGTAATGTACAGTGTGCAGGGGTCAGGTGTATGTAACAGACTGAGTGCATGGCTCAGGAGTATATAATGTACAGCATGCATGGATCAGGAGTATGTATTGTACAGAGTGCAGGTGTCAGGAGTATGTAATGTACAGAGTGCATGGATCAGGAGTATATAATGTACAGCGTGCATGGATCAGGAGTATGAATTGTACAGAGTGCAGGTGTCAGGAGTATGTAATGTACAGAGTGCATGGATCAGGAGTATATAATGTACAGCATGCATGGATCAGGAGTATGAATTGTACAGAGTGCAGGTGTCAGGAGTATGTAATGTACAGAGTGCATGGATCAGGAGTATATAATGTACAGCGTGCATGGATCAGGAGTATGAATTGTACAGAGTGCAGGTGTCAGGAGTATGTAATGTACAGAGTGAAAGGGATAATGTTCAGAGTGCTGAGTCACTTAATATTACTACGCCTGCTCCCAAAAGCAAAAAATGCCCCCGACCCTCCCCAAGCCCCTCCCCACACCCCACCCCTATCTGCCCCAGGCTCTCCTGCTGCACCAATGAGGCCCAGGAACTTTCCTTTAAGTGCTGGGAGCCGTGGCCTGCACCCGTGAAAAATAAGAAGTAGCAATATAGCTGTATATTGTAATTTGATAGATCCATTCATACATATTTATTGATGAAGAAACACGTTCAGCAGGCACATCTATCACAACATTCAGCCCAACCCTGAATATTAACACCCGGCAATCCTTGGCATTCTTCATTTCCCGATGGTACATCCACTTCAAACATCTACAATTTCCAACTCAGCTCATATCATGCCAATTATTTCTCACTGTCCCTGACCACAACGCACATCATGCATGAGAACCGCCATCCCAGCGACAGCAATGAGAGAGATAAATCATCTGTGATACAAAAGTAACAATTACATAGAAGCTGATAATTATGAAATATGTATATCGGTGTGCGGGAACACCTGTCTGTGTTATTTACACCATGTGAGCTTCATATATCAGCAGAATGGATGCAAATCAGATTTACTGACAACTACCAGGCCAGCCAAATGAATCGAATATTAGACATTCCATGCATGTGCATAATTATAAAACAACAGCAGCAGATAAATTCAATCATTGCAAATGCTTTCCAGGAATCTGCAATTTTTGAACCAGCAATGCTCCTAGACCCAATGTGCCAAACCAGAGGGCCCCCTGCAGACACTAATCTGTGTCTCTAATTTCCCCTATTATAGCAGTGATTTCTAGCTGTCAAAAGTGATGTTTGCAGTCTACAAGTGTCTCCAGTCTCCAACAACTCCTATATCATGTCCACAGTCTCTGACCGTCTCCTGCAGCATGTCTGCAGTCTCTGACCATTTCCTGTACTATGTCTGCAGTCTTTGACCATCTCTTGTATCATGTCTGCAGTCTCTGACCATCTCTTGTATCATGTCTGCAGTCTCTGACTATTTCTTGTATCATGTCTGCAGTCTCTGACCATCTCCTGTATCATGTCTGCAGTCTCTGACCATCTCCTGTAATATGTCTGCAGTCTCTGACCATCTCCTGTACTATGTCTGCAGTCTCTGACCATCTCCTGTATCATGTCTGCAGTCTCTGACCATCTCTTGTATCATGTCTGCAGTCTCTGACCATCTCTTCTATCATGTCGGCAGTCTCTGACCATCTCTTGTATTATGTCTGCAGTCTCTGACCATCTCTTCTATCATGTCCACAATCTCTGACCATCTTTCACATCATGTCTGCAGTCTCTGACCATCTCCTGTATCATGTCTGCAGTCTCTGACCATCTCCTGTAATATGTCTGCAGTCTCTGACCATCTCCTGTACTATGTCTGCAGTCTCTGACCATCTCCTGTATCATGTCTGCAGTCTCTGACCATCTCTTGTATCATGTCTGCAGTCTCTGACCATCTCTTCTATCATGTCTGCAGTCTCTGACCATCTCCTGTATCATGTCTGCAGTCTCTGACCATCTCTTCTATCATGTCGGCAGTCTCTGACCATCTCTTGTATTATGTCTGCAGTCTCTGACCATCTCTTATGGTATGTCTATTATGTCAACTATTGTTGCAGGAGGTCTGTTGTTGCTGGTAAGGGGATACATTGTTGCTGGGGGGTCAATTGTTGCTGGGAGGGATCTACTGTTGAGGAAGTGGTCTATCGTTGCTGGCTGCTGGAAGATCTATTGTTGCTGGTGTGGGTTTATTTTTGCTGGAGGGGGGGGGGGTATTTGTTGCGGGGGGGGGGGTTATTGTTGCTTTGGGGGTGTATTGTTACCAAGAGATATACTGTTGCATAGGAGATCTATTATTGCATACCTCCCAACATTTTGAGATGGGAACGAGAGACAGCAAAAGTATGAAGACATAGGACACACCCCCTGTCACACCCCCTTAAAGGGGAATTAAAACAAAAATAATTAGTTAAACCCACAAGGGCTTTCTTTTACCACTACGATTTCTTCATATTGGGTTTTGAAATGTACAAATGCAGCAATTTAGAATTTGGATGAAAGGTTTAGCGCTGGGAAACACTTTTTGAAAGATAAAAAGTGCATTTTATATACAACTATAGAGATCAGACCAGAATGAGGGACAAATGATGGGGGGAGAGGGACAGAGGGACATTGCTCCAAATCAGGGACAGTCCCTCGAAATCCGGGACAGTTGGGTGCTATGATTATTGTTGGGGGGTCTATTGTATTATCGCTGGGGGGGAGGGGTATTGTTACTGAGGGATCGAGTGTTGCATGGGGGGGGATCTATTGATGCTGGCTGTAAGGGATGTATTTTACTGCTTTTCTTGTTATCATTAACAAATTCCATTCCACCACAACATTATGTTTGGTTTTGTATTCTGTAAAAGGGATGGTGATGGGAGGTGGGTGGAAGGGGGTGGAACCAAGGAATGGTGCTATGAGGTGGGTAGAGGGGGTGGAGACAAAGGGTGACTCGGAAGGAGGGCATTCCGCTCCTATACTCTGACAAAAAAAAGCCCTGCTACTACCAACATACTGTGACAAAGGACCCTTGCTATTTGTGTGTAAGCAGCAGTCTCTCTGCAGATCCCCTGCTGAGTCAGAGCTGTAGGATTTTCAATTTAGAAAAGCTCATGCTCCTCGTTGACCGGTGATCTCTAGTCAACAGGGAACATGAGCTTTTCTTATTGAAGTGTTATAGCTCTGACTAAGCACCGGGCATGTCAGACCTCTGCAGAGAGACTACTGTTTCCATGCTGCCATTTCAGGGAGGGGGGATTTAATCCACCCTATGCAAACTCTGACACCATCTGACATAGGGCTATGGCTGTAAAGGAATGAAGTGGCGAAGGAACAGAGTGGTGGAGGAGCGGTGCAGAGGAGGGACAAAGCAGCGGAGAGGTGCAAGGTAGGTGAGTCAGAGGGTGGACATTAACCGCTTCAGCCCCAGGGGGTTTTACTCCCTTAATGACCAGTCCATATTTTGCGATACCGCAATTTAACTGACATTTGCGCGGTCGTGCGACGCTGTACCCAAATAAACTGTATGTCCTTTATTTCCCCACAAATAGAGTTTTCTTTTGGTGGTATTTGATCACCTCTGCAGTTTTTTTTTTTTTTTGCGCTATAAACAAAAAAGAGCCACAATTTTGAAAATAACAAACAAACAATATTTTTTACTTTATGCTATAATACATATCCAATAAAAAAATGTAAAAAAATCTAATTTCTTCATAAATTTAGGCCAATATGTATTCTGCTACAAATTTTTGGTAAAAAAAATCCAAATAAGTGTATATTAATTGGTTTGCGCAAAAGTTATAACGTCTACAAACTATGGGATATTTATATGACTTTTAAGAAATTTTTAGTTTTTTTTTTAACTAGTAATGGCGGCGATCAGCGATTTTTAGTGGGATTGTGACATTGCGGCGAACAAATCGGACCCCTAACTGACATTTTTGACACTTTTTTGGGGACCAGTGACACTAATACAGTGATCAGTGCAAAAAATATGCACTGTTATGCCCCGTACACACGGTCGGACATTGATCGGATAATCCATGGATTTTTTCCGACAGATGTTGGCTCAAACTTGTCCTTCATACAGACGGTCACACAAAGTTGTCGGAAAATCCGATCGTTCTGAACGCTGTGACGTAAAACACGTACGTCGGGACTATAAACGGGGCAGTGGCCAATAGCTTTCATCTCTTTATTTATTCTGAGCATGCGTGGCACTTTGTGCGTCGGATTTGTGTACACACGATCGGAAATTCCGACAACGGATTTTGTTGTCAGAAAATTTTATAGCCTGCTCTCAAACTTTGTGTGTCGGAAAATCCGATGGAAAATGTGTGATGGAGCCTACACACGGTCGGAATTTCCGACAACAAGGTCCTATCAGACATTTTCTGTAGGAAAATCTGACCGTGTGTACGGGGCATTACTGTTCTAATGGCACTGGCATTAAAGGGGTTAACACCAGGGGCGATCAAAGGGTTAAGTGTGTCCCTAGTGGGTGCTTGCTAACCGTGGGGGGATGGTCTGACTGGGTAAAGACAGAGATTGGTGTTCCTGCTTAGCAGGAACACAAGATCTTCACCTTCTCCCCTGTCAGTTCGCCGTTCTGCCTCTCCCGTAAACGATCGCGGGTGGCCGGTGGACATCAGGTCCGCCATACCCGTTGATTGCCATCCCATGTCCAGGTCCGCCTCCGGCGGCGTGCACGTGCCCCCGCAGTGTCTATTGCACGAAATGACATACAGGTACATCGTTTCGCTGTGCCACCTATCAATGCCTTTCAGTGCTGCCCTTCAGTGCCACCTATCAATGCCCTTCAGTGCCACCTATCAAAGCCCTTCAGTGCCGCCCATCAGTGCCACCAAACAGTGCCACCCATCAATGCCAACCAGTGCACCTCATCACTGCCCACCAGTGCCGCCTCTTAGTGCCCACCAATGCCGCCTATTAGTGCCCATTAGTGCTGCCTTATCAGTGCCATTCAGTGCCGCCTTATCAGTGCCCATCAGTGTCGCCTTATCAGTGCCCATCAGTGCAGCCTCATCAGCGTACATCATTGAAGGAGAAGAATTACCTGTTTGCAAAATTTATTAACAAAATATAAAACGGTTTTGTATTTTTTTTTTTTTTAATTCGGTCTTTTTTATTTTATTTTTTATTTTAACAAAAAATATAAATTTAATTAAAAATTTTTTATTTTAACAAAAAATAAAAAACCGAGAGGTGCTCAAATACCAGCTCTATTTGTGGGAAAGAAATGATAAAAATGTCATTTGTGTACAGCGTTGTATGACCGCGCAATTGTCATTCAAAGATTGACAGCGCTAAAAGCTGAAAATTGGTCTGGGCAGGAGGGGGGTTTAGGTGCCCGGTAAGCAAGTGGTTAAATCACTTCTGAGATGTAGAAAACAATGTTAAATAATCCATTCATGAACCGCAGTACGTTGGCACCTGCTGCACAAAGGACTCGGTTTCCTGATTAGAAGCACGTAATAACATTCTTTGTAATTGGCACACAGGTGAACGCGGTGCGTGCCACTCCATTTCATAAGGTGAACGTTTATAGTTTTTTCATTACGTCTGACGCTCTGTGAATTTTTTGTGCCAAAAAAAATAAGATCTCATACCTACTGAATTCCAGAACAGCGCATCCGCAGAGATATTGGACCATTTTGTTCACATTAAAATTCATCTTCTTCCCCCGCTGCTCGCCGGCTGGTCTTTGTTTGTTGAATAGGGATTGTTATTAAAATCTCCCGCACCCCCTGCCAGCCGGTGAAAAGAACCGGTAATAATACGAATCATGGAGGCAATATAAAATTCCCCATCCGCGACCTTCGTCGTTAGTCTTCATTAGTTTTTCGCCAATTACTTTTGTCCTTCTATTGTGTAAAGGTCGAACGGACTCAGAGTTCATTAAGTCAACATACATTTAACTGTGAGGGTAATTTTTACTTTTCAGTCGATTTATGAGGAGCACTTGGCGGCATGAATTAACTTCACCTCGTTCCGATTTCCTCTTAGCTGACGGTTTTTAAAAATAACCGGGGACCTCATTCCATTGACACACTTACGGCCTTTAAATACTGTTCTTCCTCGGAATTAAAGGTTAAAAGTTGTTCTGTTCTACCTGAAGATTAATTCCATGCCCTCTTGAATCTCTTCATTTTTAAAGCAGAACTCTATCTGAGCAGCTAAGTCTACAAAGGTAATATGTACGTATATGTGTTTTATGTGCTAAATAATTAGCAATCTGCCCAGTCACACACCTAGACTATAGACACTGTGTAGCCAAGGGTTGGTGGACACCTGATCATCACACCTACAGTATTTGAAGTGGGCTTGTTGGACATTCCTTTCTAAGACCATGGGTATGAATATAGAGACCTATCTGGCCCTCAGTTTGAGGCTTTAAAGTCCTCCTGACCATCACACCTACAATATATGAGGTGGGCTTGTTGGATATCCCATTATAAAACCATTTGTATTATTATAGAAACCCATCCGGCCCCCCGTTTCAGGCTTTAAAGTCCTCCTGACCATCACACCTACAATATATGAGGTGGGCTTATTGGACATTCCATTCTAAAACCATTGACATAAATATACAGTATAGAGACCCATCTAGCCTTCTGTTTGAGCCTTTAAAGTCCTTCTGACCATCACACCTACAGTATTTGAGGTGGGCTTGTTGAACATTCCATTCTAAAACCATGGGCAATAATATAGAGACCCATCTAGTCCTCCGTTTGAGGCTTTAAAGTCCTCCTGACCATCACACCTACAGTATATGATGTGGGCTTGCTGGATATCCTATTCTAAAACCATGGGCATTAATATAGAGACCCACCTGGCCCTCTGAGGCTTTAAAATGAAGTCCTCCTGACTGACCAATACACCTCCAGTATATGAGGTGGGCTTGTTGAACATCCCATTCTAAAAACTATAAGCATTAATACAGATGCCTATCTGGCCCACCATTTAAGGCTTCAAAGTTCCTCCAGTCTTTTAGGATGGCTTTTCAAAAGATTTCAAAGTGTGTCTGCAGGACACACTTTGTATCCATCTGTGAGGTCCGGTACTGATACTGAACAAGAAGACCTGGCCTACTACATCCAATCAGAGAACATCTTGTATTCATGAAAAAAAAACATTCAAGGCATTCTATAAATGGTGGCAGTGCCAAGCAAGCGAATACGAGAAGTATCTGGAAGATTGCACCTATCATGGTGGTAGTACTGAGTACTACAGTGATTTCCAGCTTCCCCAGCGGCTCATCGGGTATGAGATATACATACTTATAATGTGTCAAGCCGGACAAATGTTACAATACAGATCATTCCTGGTGCTTAGCTTGAAGCTGAACACATTAATATTTGTACAGTATATAAAGAACCTGTTAGCACTATCAGATCCCCAGAGCACCCAGCTTCACCCATCCATCCCTTTGTGAAAGTGACTGATCACCTACATCCTGTAAAAACATTTTCTCTGCACTGATCATGCCTGCACAGTACATCTCTATATGTCTGTGAAGGCTCTCATTTATCCAGGTCATGGTGTATCTAGTAGTATTTAATCACATTCAATTGGACTTGTTCTGTAATGTTGAAGACATCTCATAGCTTCTCCACTTCTTCAGTTCTAACAAGTATCAGGATGATACCCCAACACTTAATAACCTTAATCCAATCACCATGGGATGTGTCAAGGCAGATGCAGGTTGTCCAAAAACAGGATGGGAGGTGTGAAAGTTGTGGAACCCCCCTTTTCTATTTACATAATCAGCTTCTTGATGTCAGTCTGCACAGTCCTTCGAGTCACATAGCTGAACGTTTGAGTTGTTGTAAAATTGCCAGAATAGAGATGTTAAAACCTAACTCCAGGTTTTATCTTGCTTCCCATCCTTGTCAAGAAAACCAAGCTCATGCCCATGCTCAAAGAACTGTGCATGCATGCAAAATGGTCCACAGAATTAGGACCTTGCGTGCATCTACTCGAGGTTCGTGCTCATGACCATGCCTGATTGGATGGACTTTGGCATCCAGGGGCTTATTTGAATCCTTACCGGACTCAGGATCATTGCTGAGTGGTCGTTAGCTCCTTCTGCTTGTGACCTGATCCCGAGTGTATATGCGTATCCTGACCTGGCTGGTTTATTCTGCTTGTTCCTGAACCCTTGTTGCTGATTCCAGCTTGTGACTTGGCCTTGCCTCCTGCCTGCTGTTCTGGAACCTCCTCTGCTCACCCGACACTGACCTTGTCCTGGCTCTGACTTCGCTCCTGGTTCCTGATTCTCTACTCCTGATGCCCAGTTATTGCCAACACCTGCCGCTCTGACCATGCATCCAAGATCCTGCATCTGCCAACTGCCAGCTTGCCTGTTGCACTGTTTGTCTTTAGATTCACATCTGCTACAAGATCTCTTGACCTGGACCTCCTACAGGCACCCGTGCCATTCTAAGCCCTGTTATACCCTGTCATCACCCCTAGGCGAAACAGGACAAGAGGTGTAAGGGAAGCCCTCTCATCAACTCTACCTTAACAAGGTACATGACATTCCCATTCCTGCTTGGCCATTAACAGGATCTTTGTATTTTTTTGAATGAATACAAGGCTTTCTTTGATTGGCTGATGTTATATAGATTATGCAGAGCTGTGTTACGGCATCAATACGGGGACTTCCTGTCCCATACCTGGAACAAAATCGAGTCGGGTGCTGCTCAGCCATTCACAGGAAGCTTCCTCTGATTGGCTGAGGTGAAGATCATGACATCATTCCCACGCCTCTCCACCTCAGCCATTCAGGAAGGCCCTGTATACACTCATGAAAATACAAGGCTGCGCCGACACACATTGATACTCCGAATAGGCTTGGAACTCAATAATAATGGCAGAGCTTGGGAGTCAATAATGTTGGTAGAGCTTGGAACTTACCCTCCTGATCCATACATATTCAACCCACACAGATCCATATAGTAAGCCATTCAAAAATCTGACCTGATTTTAAGCGCTGATGACTAGGGGAGTGGTTTGTTCCCCAAAACGCGTTGGTAGTTTATAAGTGACCCAATAAGGTGGTTTGACTCTTTTACCATTTGGTTTGGCCCTTTTTCAGTTTGTTCTGAAAGCCTAAATTGATTTCAAAGGGCTCCTCAATGTTAACCCCTAGAAGCCGGCCACGTGCATATATGCTGGAGCTCGGCGGGTGGGCCTAAAAGCTGAGCGCCCACATATGTGCGGCCCTGTTAAAACAACTTACCGCACTGAGAGCATGCTCCCTGCGCACTCCCAGCATGATAGCTGGCGGGCACCAGAAAGCTCCTGATGCATACTTGCGATTGGGAGCTTTCCGATCATGTGACCCCCTGTGACAGCCAATCGTGGTGATCACATGATCAGAAACTACGCCCTGCCTCCCGGTATCTGAAACCCCTTAAAAAAGGCCGGGAGGCGTCGGCATCAAGGGGTTAAAAATGTTGAGAAAGGCTGGTTCTGTGAATGGAAGCAGTGCTGAACAAGCGCCCCCTTTGTGGTCAGTGTGCAGACAGGAAGTCGCTTGCAGAGAGCCCAAGAAGAACCTGCAAAAGTCCTGCTACCACTGTAGTACAACTGGCTACTACAGTGGTTCCCAGCTGCCCCAGCGGCCTATAAGGTAAGAGATTGCCAGAAACCATGAAAACAGACAGAGACAGAAGTACAGTTAAATCACACTTGTTTAATATTAAAAGTAAAAGAACAAATGAGTAGTCAAAACATAGCCAAAGTTCAGTAACCGGAACGGATAGTCAGCCAAGCCAGAAGTCAGGGATCAATGTAGCGGAACAGCAAGCAGGATCTGGAGCCAGAGGGGATGTCAGCAAAGCCGGTCTTTAAACAGGAACGCAGGAGATGTTGACCAAGGCGAAGGCAGAGCTCCTCTGGACTGGATGGCTTAAGTAGGCAAGACTGACGAGCAGGATCATCAACAGCTGAGTAACTGTGGAGAGATAGGAGCTGGCAATTAGCCGACAGCTGATCAGCCAGCTCAGAGAAGGAAGGGCTGAGCCCAGCCCTGACAGAGATATACATATTTTTACTGTATATTGTGTCAATCCAGACCAATGTACGCATTCAATCCAGATAATTCTTGCTTGAAGCTGAACACATTTCTATTTGCACAGTATATAAAGAACCTGTACAAGCACTATCAGATCCCCTCCAGCTCCGTCCATCCATCCCTTTGTGAAAGTGACTGATCAGCAATGAGTTCTTGGCTCGGTAACAGGACAGCCTAACAGAGCACTTCATCATCTCGCCGAGATCGCAGATAAAAGGGGTGAGCACTACATACCGAGCTGACACATCCTCAACCACAATTAACTGCTCCTGCGAAAACCATAATTAAAGGTCCCGGCGCCATCTGCCTCCCTCATCTCAATCTTTATATCCCAACTGACACCCCAATTCCATCTCCTGACTACAGACAATATTAAGACGTGTCGCTCAAAACCGATCGTTTCCACCCAGCCTGGAGCTAATATTCCCTCCCCACCACGACCACCACCACCACCACCACCACCTCTCCCAAAGTCATACAGAATCTCTGTTTGGCTCTGGATGTATTAATAAGCTTTCATGTGTCAGTCTTCAGATCCGACTCTATGGAATACACAAGGCTGAGAGATGGATGCGTAAGTGGAAGAGAAGGAAGCACAAATTGGATAGCCGGGACCTGAGGGATCTTGTATTAAAGACGACAGGTAGTTTTAAAGAAAAAAAAAAAAGAAAGAATATCCAGAGTTGGTTGCTCGCGTTGCAAAGATGACATTGATGAAGTGCACAGCCCGTCACTTGCTATTTGATGATGTCATTAGGTTCCCTTGTTGGAAGTAACAATCTTATTACAGCCACTTGTCTGGCTGATCCCGTACATAATTAGAAGATTTCCCGCGCCCCCCCCTTTTTTTTTTTTTTTTGGTATACAGCTTCCTTCTCCCGTCTCTGACAGATCAAGGATTGAGCCTTCAATCTGTAGACATGGACATAATTGGTCATGGGCTTCGGTGCTTGTCATCTAATCATGTATGATGGGAAGGCTTTATTTATTCCGAGAGTGTTGCATTGTGTGACGTTACAACAACGCATCTTGTGCTTGCATCTGCTCCTTCTCATATTTGATCTCCTGGCATTTGGGAAGTGGTTATGTTGGTTGTTTTAGCTGTGGTTGCAAACATTTTATGGCTTAAATATTTCATTTCTTACAGGTCTTTTTTATAGTGCCGACAATTTTATATATTGTACATCAGTCCCTGTCCTCAAGGAGCTTACAATCTAAGGCAGTGATTTGCAAACTGTGTCCCGCTGGCAAGATGCGGCTCTCTGCTGGCCTTTATCTGGCCCTTGTGGCATTCCTCCCACTGATATGAGTGACTATTCATTCCACTGACACCAACGATGAGGCACCATTCCTTCCACTGATACCAACAGTGGGGCATAATACCTCCCATAGACACCAAAAATGGGGCACTATTCCTCCTACTAATACTAATGATTGGGCACTATTCCTCCCAATGACACCAATGATGGGGCACTATTCCTCCCAATGACACCAATGATAGGGCACCATTCCTCCCACTGACATCAACGATGGGGCACTATTCCTCCCACTGACACCAATGACAGGGCACTATTCCTCCCACTGATACCAATGATGGGGCACTTGTCCTCCCAATGACACCAATGACGGGGCACTATTCCTCCCAATGACACCAATGACGGGGCACTATTCCTCCCACTGACACCAACAATAGGGCACTATTCCTCCCACTGACATCAACGATGGGGCACTATTCCTCCCAATGACACCAATGACGGGGCACTATTCCTCCCACTGATACCAATGATGGGGCACTTGTCCTCCCAATGACACCAATGATGGGGCATTATTCCTCTCAATGACAGCAATGATGAGGCACTATTCCTCTCAATGACAGCAATAATGAGGCACTATTCCTCCCACTGACACCAATGATGGGACACTATTCCTCCCAATGACACCAATGATGGGGCACTATTCCTCCCACTGACACCAATGATGAGACACCATTCCTTCCACTGACACCAACAGTGGGGACAATTCCTCCTATTAACACCAATGATGAGGCACTATTCCTCCCACTGACACCAGCAATGAGACAGTGGGGCATAATTCCTCCCACTGACACCAAGAATGGGGCACAATTCCTCCTACAGATACCAATGATGATGCACTATTCCTCCCACTGACAGCAGCGATGAAGCACCATTCCTTCCACTGGCAACAAGAATGAGGCAAGATTCCTCCTACTAATACCAATGATGGGGTACTATCCCTCTCAATGACTCCAATGATGGGGCACCATTTCTCCCACCAGTATCAATAATGGGACACTATTTCTCCCCCTACTGACCACAGGTGTAATGTAATTGTTTTACTCCCTCTGACCACCAAGCCTGAGGCATTATTTAGAAACTGGCCTTTTGTTTAGAAAGTTTGGTGACCCCTGATCTAAGGCAAACCTGAGCAATTTACGGCCTCTAGGCCACATCCGTTGGCTGTGCCTGTCTGGCCCATGTGAGGTCAATCGAAAATTAGAAATCCCTGGATCCATGCCAGCCAGTCAACAAGATGGCGGTAACTGTGCTTCTGCACTTGTTGGTCTGCCAGTCACCAGGATGGGGGCAGTTGCACTTTTGTCCTTTCCCAGCAGCTTTGGCCACGTAGGAGGGGCAACTCTGCACCGTGAGTAAATGAGGCAGACCATGGGAGGTGGGCAACAAGGATATGATGCGGCTGAGGGCAGGTGTTGCCCAGTCTCACTCTCCACCTCACAGGAAGGGGCAGAGCCAACCCCCCCCCCCCACTGGTAGGCCTTAACTTCCACCATGTTGAGGAAGTAAGGTCACACATCAGGGGCATGTATAATAGTGGGATAATATAAATACTGTCAGGGGGTTCCTATAGATAGGCTTCTCATGTGGCCCCTTGGGAATATTACTTCCTCATCCCTGATTTAAGGTTCCTACTTCACATACCTGGGCCAGTTGAGACCCACCAGTATGTCTTTGGAGTACTGAAGGAAACCTACACAGAAAGAACATACAAATTCCATGCAGGAAGCCTACTGGTGGGGATTCCAACCAAGGGCCCTAGTACTGCAAGGCAGAAACACTTGGTCAATTTGCTACCGGCAGATACATTGTAGAAGAATTTGTGTACACAGCCATGAGTTGCACAGGCACCAAGATTTACATCTTTATATAACCTCCGTAAATCGTAAGGGCTGTCATTTTTAAATAAAAAAAAAATTGGGGTTATATCCTGGTGCAAATGTAGTTTAAATGGGTAGAGTCACCGTACCGTCAGATTCTTTACCTCTGCCGAATCATAATGGAGCGGACAGAAGTCGGGTGGTGGGGGAGGGGCAGCGGACGGAGATAAGTTTATAAATAGGATCGCTGGCATTGTACGGATTTACAGGAATATATTCCTGCGGCGATTGAAGTCATTCGTATGCAAATTAGCGCAAATCAAAAGCCATCTCTCTGCGTTTCCAGTGAATACAGACAAAAGAATCGCGATCTGTGACATGTATACCGATGGAATTCCAATGAGCAGCGATTGTTTTTATCGCCACTAAACTAAGCAGACAATCAGGTGCGGCGCACGACGAGCGCGATTTTCTTTGGAGAGACGTGTTTGTTAATGAGTGTCTGTCATTATTCATGGCGGGGCGCGGCGGACTGACGGAGGTCTCACCGACCACGGGAAGAAGTAGAATGTTAATGATGTCGGGATCAGAGATGGAATTCACTTCTTTACCTTCAATGGGGGGGGACTTCATCCACATTGGTTCCAGTTTACCCAATCCAACAGAACGGGGGGGGGGAGGGGATACTAATGAGGGGTATTCTGACCACAGTCAGGACACGGCACCCTTCCAAAGGAGAATTCACAAAAAGATGTATTCACCGTCCACAGAGATGGACCGCAGAGCCGTGAAACGCCCTCTCGGGAGGAAGAGACGTATTGTTGAGGATGAAAATCCCTTCCTGAAGGACTTTATATAGTTGCCAAACTTTATTGCAGTCTTTTCCTGGAAGAAGGAAGCTGCACTCGCTGCACTCTGGAGAAACTCACAGGTTAAAGCAGTCTCAGCCTAGCTCCGTCCAAGCCAATCCCTCGGCGCGTTTCGCCCCTGCCCTGGGGCCTAGTCATGGAGGTCCGTGACCATCCAACAATACCAGGCTCTTTGAGTCTGGTATGAATCTTGAGGGGGGAACCCCACGCCAAAATATTTTTTTTAAAACGGCGTGGGGTTCCCCCCCAAGACCATATCAGACCCTTCAGTCTGGTATGGATTATGAGGGGAAATCTCATGCCCATTTTTTCTTAAAAAGACGGTGTGAGCTTCCCCCCAAGACCAAACCAGAGGGTCTGGTATGGATTTTGAAGGAAAACCAGACGGAAAAAAAACGGCGTGGGGTCCCCCCCAAATCCACTCCAGATCCTTATCTGACCACGCATCCCGGCAGGTCAGGAAAGGGGTGGAGACAAGCAAGCACCCCCCCTAGACAATACCAGGCCACATGCCCTCAACATGAGTGGGGGGGGGTGCTTTGGGGCAGGGGGGGTATGATATGGTCTTTTTTCAAATTTAATTGGCATGGGGTTCCCCCTCAAGATCCATACCAGACTCAAAGGGCCTGGTATGGAATTGGGGAGGGGGACCCCACGCGTTATATTTTTTTCAATTTTGGCGTGGGGTTCCCCTTTAAGATCCTCAGCGCGAAAGTCGCATGCCACAAGTTGGATCAGTTAAGATGATGACCTGTCTTGAATGCGACTTACATTCAAATCAATGGGCTGAAATCGTGCCCAAGTAGTGCAGGGAGCATTTTCAGAGTCGCATTGACAAGTCAGACCAGTTAAGATGGCTCTCATAGGGAACCATTGATTTATACACGGTAAGTCGCACCTGTATCAAACGGGTCTACGCCCTGGAACAGGGTGAAACGCGTCATGGGCGTGGCCTGGACGGAGCTAGGCTGAAGCTACTTTTACCTGTATGACCATCAAGTTTCTCCAGAGTGCAGCGATTGCAACTTCCTTCTTCCAGTATATCCACTTGCCGACCGTTTAACACAAATACTGTATATGGTGGCAAGTAGACATGTGCAATTTGTTTTCTAACGTATTTCGACTAATTTGTTAATTCGGAATTATCGGAATTATCCGAATTAACGAAAACTCATTTAACAAATTTTTCTGAATATTCGTAAATTTGAATATTCAAAAATTTGTAAATTCGCAAATTCATAAATTCGTACATTTGCAAATTCGAAAATTCGAAAATTTGAAAATTTGAAAATCTGAAATAATAACTAACTAATAATAACTTAACTATTACTAAGTCCTCATGCACACGGACGTTTTTACAGCTGCTTTTTTGAGCTTTTTTTGCAGCTTAAAAAGGCCTGTCTATGTTAGTCTATGGCTTCATGCCCACCTAGGCGTTTTTTAAGCTGCAAGTGGCATAGGTGTTTTTAAGCTGTAAAAAAAACCCAGGACCAGTGGGCTCTGAGAGACGTTTTTCAGCTGTAAAAACGCTCTAACGCTGAAAAACGCTCAAAAACGTCATTCACCAACGTTTTTTAACGTTTTTGATCCATTGAAAAAAAAAAAAAAAAAATTTTGAAAAAAAAAAAAAACGCCAAAAAACGCTAACGCGGAAAAACGCTAAAAAACGCTAAAAAACGCTATTGCAAAAACGCTGAAAAAAGTTAAAAAAAATCACTGCAAAGATACTGGCGTTTTCATAACGTTATTTTAACAGCCTGTGTGCATGAGGGCTAACTATTATAGGTATTGGAATTTCTTTTCAAATTTGGCTGTTAGTGAACGTAACAAATACAAATTTATCCGAAGTCACAAATTATCCAAAATAATGAATGCCATATCTAAACGAATGGAACGTAACAAATTAATAATAATAAATAACAATAATAATAAAAAATGTTTTTTTATTATTATTATTATTATTATTATTATTATTTATTATTAATTAGTTCTGTTCAATTTGTTTAGAAACGACATTTGTTATTTTGGATAATTCGTAACTCCGGATAAATTCGTATTTGTTATGTTCACTGACAGCCAAATTTGAAAGGAAATTCCAATACTTATAATTTAATAGTTAGTAATAGTTAAGTTATTATTAATAAGTTTTTATTTCAGATTTTTTAATTTTCAGGTATGTTCGAATTTCCTATTTTTTACGAATTTCCGATTTTTCTCGAATTTACATTTTTTTTTTGGATTTCTGATTTTTTTCTAATTTACGATTTTTTTCAAATTTACGAATTTTCAAATATTCGAATCTATGAATATTCGGAAAAGTTTGTGAAACGCGTTTTCGTTACGTTGGATATTTCCGAATTAACAAATTTGTCGACATTTTTTAAAAAAATAATTCGGAACGATACAAATTGCACATCTCTACCTTTGATCGCCCTTGATGTTTAACTCCTTCCCAGCCAGTGTCATTAGTACAGTGACAGTGCATATTTTTAGCACTGATCACTGTATTAGTGTCACTTGGTCCCCACTAAGTGTCAGTTATTGTCCGATTGGCCGCCGCAATGTTGCAGTCCTGCTATAAGTTGCTGGTCGCTGCCATTACTAGTAATTAAAACAATAAATAAAAAGCACACAGTTGCAGCGCGCTAATGCAGGGTCCAAGGGGGATTAAACCAGGAGGTGAGGAAGCAATGCAACAATGCAATGTAACCGTAGGACAGGACTACAGATAATCTCCCCCTCTACTCTATAACCATAGGCAGAGGGGTTATGTAGTCCACAGAAAGAAACAGAAACAATGTAACTGATAAAAGTGCAGCACAGGAAGTTATCAGCTCGCAAGATTTCTGGCAGGATCAACGGGTATTTTTTTATGTACTTATCACACAGATATAACAATATGCTTTTGATTGTATATTTAACAAACCGAAATTAATTAAACAGGAGACGTTCATCCTCGGGGGTTTCCATACTATTTGATAAATAAGTAATGGCGCAGCGATTACCGCCACCCATTCCAACTGTCACTTCTGCTGAAGAGAAATATTCATTCGTTAGAGAAAAATAAATGCAATTACGTAGAAAACGAGTATTTAAGCGTTTCTTCAACCGTGATGGATGGCAGTTACCGGCAGCGTCAATGCTCTATTGACGTTCCAGCCTCTGTTTGAGCCGGGATTACGCGGCACGTGCCAATTTTCCCGGCGTTCGGCCCTTGTGATCTCTTTTAATGCGTCGGCACAAAGACCAATAACCACCTGACTGGCGCCTGGAAAATAGATTTATAGATTAAATTTTCTGGACGGCGATAAGAAAGGTAATTTTGTTTCAGGGAGAAGCTAAAGTGGGGTCACCGTTGAGGTGCAGCACGGCGCCGCAGAGCGCTTCGTAATGGGTCAAAGACTGGAATCCAACGCTGCGTCTGCTGATGGAAAATGTTACATTGTTTCAAGGAAGACTCCGCCCTGCGCTTATATTTAAATATCACACTCCAATAATTTCCCCAAATTGCTTTGATGTAATTTTTAAATTGTTTTTATTATATTATTATATAATATATTATTATTTATTTAAAGTATTATTTTATTATTATAATATAATATTGTATATATATATATATATATATATATATATTTGTTATATTGTTATAAATATAAATAAACAATATAAATTTAAATACCATTTTAATATAATATACAGTCAGGTCCATAAATATTGGGACATCGACACAATTCTAATCTTTTTGGCTCTATACACCACCACAATGGATTTGAAATGAAATGAACAAGATGTCCTTTAACTGCAGACTTTCAGCTTTAATTTGAGGGTATTTACATCCAAATCAGGTGAACGATGTAGGAATTACAACAGTTTGTATATGTGCCTCCCACTTTTTAAGGGACCAAAAGTAATGGGACAGATTAACAATCATCCATCAAACTTTCACTTTTTAATACTTGGTTGTAAATCCTTTGCAGTCAATTACAGCCTGAAGTCTGGAACGCATAGACATCACCAGACGCTGGGTTTCATCCCTGGTGATGCTCTGCCAGGCCTCTACTGCAAATGTCTTCAGTTCCTGCTTGTTCTTGGGGCATTTTCCCTTCTGTTTTGTCTTCAGCAAGTGAAATGCATGCTCAATCGGATTCAGGTCAGGTGATTCACTTGGCCATTGCATAACATTCCACTTCTTTCCCTTAAAAAACTCTTTGGTTGCTTTCGCAGTATGCTTCGGGTCATTGTCCATCTGCACTGTGAAGCGCCGTCCAATGAGTTCTGAAGCATTTTGCTGAATATGAGCAGATAATATTGCCAGAAACACTTCAGGATTCATCCTTCTGCTTTTGTCAGCAGTCACATCATCAATAAATACAAGAGAACCAGTTCCATTGGCAGCCATACATGCCCACGCCATGACACTACCACCACCATGCTTCACTGATGAGGTGGTATGCTTTGGATCATGAGCAGTTCCTTTCCTTCTCCATACTCTTCTCTTCCCATCACTCTGGTACAAGTTGATCTTGGTCTCATCTGTCCATAGGATGTTGTTCCAGAACTGCGAAGGCTTTTTTAGATGTTGTTTGGCAAACTCTAATCTGGCCTTCCTGTTTTTGAGGCTCACCAATGGTTTACATCTTGTGGTGAACCCTCTGTATTCACTCTGGTGAAGTCTTCTCTTGATTGTTGACTTTGACACACATACACCTACCTCCTGGAGAGTGTTCTTGATCTGGCCAACTGTTGTGAAGAGTGTTTTCTTCACCAGGGAAAGAATTCTTCGGTCATCCACCACAGTTGTTTTCTGTGGTCTTCCGGGTGTTTTGGTGTTGCTGAGCTCACCGGTGCGTTCATTCTTTTTAAGGATGTTCCAAACAGTTGATTTGGCCACACCTAATATTTTTGCTATCTCTCTGATGGGTTTGTTTTGTTTTTTCAGCCTAATGATGGCTTGCTTCACTGATAGTGACAGCTCTTTGGATCTCATATTGAGAGTTGACAGCAACAGATTCCAAATGCAAATAGCACACTTGAAATGAACTCTGGACCTTTTATCTGCTCCTTGAAAATGGGATAATGAGGGAATAACACACACCTGGCCATGAAACAGCTGAGCAGCCAATTGTCCCATTACTTTTGGTCCCTTAAAAAGTGGGAGGCACATATACAAACTGATGTAATTCCTACACCGTTCACCTGATTTGGATGTAAATACCCTCAAATTAAAGCTGAAAGTCTGCAGTTAAAGCACATCTTGTTTGTTTCATTTCAAATCCATTGTGGTGGTGTATAGAGCCAAAAAGATTAGAATTGTGTCAATGTCCCAATATTTATGGACCTGACTATATATAGATAGATAGATAGATAGATAGATAGATAGATAGATAGATAGATAGATAGATAGATAGATAGATATACATGTCATTTAGATTTACGTTTTATTTAAATTTGTACTGTTTAATTATTTACTTATATATATATATATATATATACAATTATATAATATATATAAATATATATATATACATTATATACATTATTTTAATTATATATTACATTACATATATATTAAATATAAATATTTTTATTTAAATTTATTTTTATTGATATATATTAGTATACTATTATTATAATGATATTATATATAAATAATTTTTTTAAAATTTGGTAAGATCCATCCATACCTTCTCCAATAATGTTTCCGCACCGCTGGATAATTGACAGATGAAAATCTGCATCTGGCGCTCTTATATAGGGGGGAGGGGAGTTCTTAAGTACCAGCGGCTGTTTACCCTGAAGAAGCCCAACGGGCGAAACATGTTGGAAGTACCTGCACCAGTACCGCTGTAATATACTAATAATGAGAACGAGTTACTAAAATGTTTTTAGCATGGAATTTTTTTAAAATTTTGTAACCGAATAAACTTTGTGCTTCGTTTAATCACGTCCTAAGTTGTAAGTTGGTTTACTAACACCTTGAAAGTCCCACATTTTTATTCCTCTGTGGTTCTATTTGCTGGATTTGGGGATGTGGTGCCAACAAAAAGGTAGAGCTGCACGATTAATCGTTAAGAATCAAAATCGCAATCTTTTTCCTTTCTCGATCTTCAAAACAGCATGTCACTATCTTTCTAACAAGTGCAGAGAGTTCTCACAGCTTGAGAAAAAAAAATCCAGGCAGCCTGCCAAGCTTTATTACAATAGACGAATAAGTAGAAAAAAAGTATCTTTTCGTTCTTTTATCAAAGGAAAGAACTCCGGCATGTAAATGTGCAAACCTTTTCTGACATTTGTTGCTTACAATTAAAAACCATTACTTTCTGCTAGAAAATTACTTGAAGCACCCAAACATGTTATATTTTTTTTTTAGTAGACACCCTAGAGAATAAAATGGTGGTTGTTGCAATATTTTATGTCACACCGTATTTGTGCAGCGGTTTTTAAAATGCAATTTTTTTGAAAAAATACACCTTAACCACTTCAGCCCCGGAAGGATTTACCCCCTTCCTGACCAGAGCACTTTTTACAAATTGGCACTGCGTCGCTTTAACTGCTAATTGCGCGGTCATGCAATGCTGTAACCAAACTAAATTTGCGTCCTTTTCTTCCCACAAATAGAGCTTTCTTTTGATGGTATTTGATCACCTCTGCCGTTTTTATTTTTTGCGCTATACACGGAAAAAGACCGAAAATTTTGAAAAAAAATGATATTTTCTACTTTTTGTTCTAAAAAAAATCCAATAAACTCAATTTTAGTCATACATTTAGGCCAAAATGTATTTGGCCACATGTCTTTGGTAAAAAAAATGTCAATAAGTGTATATTTATTGGTTTGCGCAAAAGTTATAGCGCCTACAATCTAGGGTACATTTTCTGGAATTTACACAGCCTTTAATTTATGACTGCCTATGTCGTTTCTTGAGGTGCTAAAATGGCAGGGCAGTACAAAACCCCCACAAATGACCCCATTTTGGAAAGTAGACACCCCAAGGAAATTGCTGATAGGCATGTTGAGCCCATTGAATATTCATTTTTTTTGTCCCAAGTGATTGAATAATGACAAAAAAAAAAAAAAAAAAAAAAAATTACAAAAAGTTGTCACTAAATGATATATTGCTCACACAGGCCATGGGCATATGTGGAATTGCACCCCAAAATACATTTAGCTGCTTCTCCTGAGTATGGGGATACCACATGTGTGGGACTTTTTGGGAGCCTAGCCGCATACGGGGCCCCGAAAACCAATCACCGCCTTCAGGATTTCTAAGGGCGTACATTTTTGATTTTACTCCTCACTACCTATCACAGTTTTGAAGGCCATAAAATGCCCAGATGGCACAAACCCCCCCCAAATGACCCCATTTTGGAAAGTAGACACCCCAAGCTATTTGCTGAGAGGCATGTTGAGTCCATGGAATATTTTATATTTTGACACAAGTTGCGGGAAAGTGACAATTTATTTATTTATTTATTTTTTTTTGCACAAAGTTGTCACTAAATGATATATTGCTCACACAGGTCATGGGCATATGTGGAATTGCACCCCAAAATACATTCTGCTGCTTCTCCTGAGTATGGGGATACCACATGTGTGGGACTTTTTAGGAGCCTAGCCGCGTACGGGACCCCGAAAACCAATCACCGCCTTCAGGATTTCTAAGGGTGTACATTTTTGATTTCACTCTTCACTGCCTATCACAGTTTCGGAGGTCATGGAATGCCCAGGTGGCACAAACCCCCCCCAAATGACCCCATTTTGGAAAGTAGACACCCCAAGCTATTTGCTGAGAGGCATGGTGAGTATTTTGCAGCTCTCATTTGTTTTTGAAAATGAAGAAAGACAAAAAAAAAAATTTTTTTTTTCTTTTTTTAATTTTCAAAACTTTGTGACAAAAAGTGAGGTCTGCAAAATACTCACTATACCGCTCAGCAAATAGCTTTGGGTGTCTACTTTCCAAAATGGGGTCATTTGGGGGGGGTTTGTGCCACCTGGGCATTCCATGGCCTCCGAGACTGTGATAGGCAGTGAAGAGTGAAATCAAAAATTTACGCCCTTAGAAAGCCTGAAGGCGGTGCTTGGTTTTCGGGGTCCCATACGCGGCTAGGCTCCCAAAAAGTCTCACACATGTGGTATCCCCGTACTCAGGAGAAGCAGCAGAATGTATTTTGGGGTGTAATTTCACATATTCCCATGGCATGTTTGAGCAATATATAATTTAGTGACAACTTTGTGCAAAAAAAAAAAAAAAAAAAAAAAAAATTTGTCTCTTTCCCGCAACTTGTGTCACAATATAAAATATTCCATGGACTCGACATGCCTCTCAGCAAATAGCTTGGGGTGTCTACTTTCCAAAATGGGGTCATTTGGGGGGGGGTTTGAACTGTCCTGGCATTTTATGCACAACATTTAGAAGCTTATGTCACACATCACCCACTCTTCTAACCACTTGAAGACAATGCCCTTTCTGACACTTTTTGATTACATGAAAAAATTTTTTTTTTTTGCAAGAAAATTACTTTGAACCCCCACACATTATATATTTTTTTAAAGCAAATGCCCTACAGATTAAAATGGTGGGTGTTTAATTTTTTTTTTTCACACAGTATTTGCGCAGCGATTTTTCAAACGCATTTTTTGGGGAAAAAACACACTTTTTTACATTTTAATGCACTAAAACACACTATATTGCCCAAATGTTTGATGAAATAAAAAAGATGATCTTAGGCCGAGTACATGGATACCAAACATGACATGCTTTACAATTGCGCACAAACGTGCAGTGGCAACAAAATAAATACATTTTTAAAAGCCTTTAAAAGCCTTTACAGGTTACCACTTTAGATTTACAGAGGAGGTCTACTGCTAAAATTACTGCCCTCGATCTAACCGTCGCGGTGATACCTCACATGCATGGTGCAATTGCTGTTTACATTTGACGCCAGACCGACGCTTGCGTTCGCCTTAGCGCGAGAGCAGGGGGGACAGGGGTGCTTTTTTTTTTTTTTTTTTTTTTTCTTTATTATTTTTTTGCTTTTTTATCTTATTTTAAAACTGTTCCTTTCATTTTTTTTTTTTTTAATCATTTTTACTGTTATCTCAGGGAATGTAAATATCCCCTATGATAGCAATAGGTAGTGACAGGTACTCTTTTTTGAAAAAATTGGGGTCTATTAGACCCTAGATTTCTCCTCTGCCCTCAAAGCATCTGACCACACCAAGATCGGTGTGATAAAATGCTTCCCCAATTTCCCAATGGCGCTATTTACATCCGGCGAAATCTAAGTCATAAAATGCTCGTAGCTTCTGGTTTCTTAGGCCATAGAGATGTTTGGAGCCACTCTGGTCTCTGATCAGCTCTATGGTCAGCTGGCTGAATCACCGGCTGCATTCTCAGGTTCCCTGTTGAGACAGGAGAGCCAGAGAAAAACACGGAAGACGATGGGGGGGGGGGGGGGCATTCTCTCCCACTGCTTGTAAAAGCAGTCTAGAGGCTAATTAGCCGCTAGGATTGCTTTTACATGAAAGCCGACCGCTGGCTGAAAAGAATGATACCAAGATGATACCTAAACCTGCAAGCATCATTTTGGTATAACCACTCAAAGTCGTGAATGCTGTACCTGAAGACAAAAATATGGCTAACAATAAAGCACAGTAAATGGTAAAGTATAAAAAATTGCATACCTGAAAAGCAAACATGATAAAACATAATAACAATAAAACATTGCAGAATAGAATACAGTAAAAAAGAGCAGAACAATAGAGAGAATAGAGAGAGAGAGAATAGAGAGAGAACAATAAAACGACAACTATTACTTTTTATTTTATATTTTTGTTTGTGTTTTTTTTTTTTTTTTTTACACTTTTTTTGTAACTGTAACTTTTATAACTGTAACCGGTTCCAGGTTCGGGTCTCTCAAAATGCGATGGCATCTTGGGAGACCCTGTGAAAGTGTGTCCTAGTCTGTGCAATGCTGTACCCTACGCTAATACTCAGCTAGTGAATGGTAGCATTCAAAACATTCACCAATGCAAAGACCAGGATTGTCAGGACAGGAGGGACAATAATAGCGGGTGTCACGCCTATATCCGCGCTTACTGCAGACACGACATCTTTTTTGGGGGAGTTCGTTGGGTAGGGGTACTAGGGGGAGGACATAAAGAAAATGCCTCTCATGCAGCCGACTGCATTTGGTTGGGGATGTGAATGGGGGAAGTACGGGCGCTGCAGAAGCGGTGGGTTCCCAATTAGGATTGGCGAATGCAGCAGGAAGGGCATTATGGGCACGACGGGCCTGTGTTTGTCTTCTTTGTGGCAGCGGGACACTACTTGTGCTTGCCACCTCACCAGCTTGAACTGCACTTATGGGACTCGCCACGTCACCAAGTGTTACTGCAGTGCTGGTTTGACTATGACCGGGGTGTACTAGGCCGCTGGCGCTTGCCAGTTCACCAAAACGCTACCAAAAAAACTGTTAGCGATCGCAGGGATCAGGCCTGACTCTGCGAACGCTGCAGTTATGCGTTTAGTGTTTTGTAAGTGACAGTGATCGATCGATACTGCACTTGGGTGGGCTGGGCTGGGCCGGGCGGAGGGGCAAAACGCAGGTGCTAGCAGGTATCTGGGCTGATCCCACTAACACTGCGTTTTTGGGAACCCTAAACTGCTGGAGATGCCAGTATAGATCTGATCGGATCAGATCAGATATTGATCAGTTCAGATACTATACCACTAAGGGAGGTGTACGGTGCGTGCGTGGGTGTTAGCGCTACTGGCACTAACCTGACGCTGCCTGGGGCTGGTGCTTGCCAGTTCACCAAAACGCTACCAAAAAAACTGTTAGCGATCGCAGGGATCAGGCCTGACTCTGCGAACGCTGCAGTTATGCGTTTAGTGTTTTGTAAGTGACCGTGATCGATCGATACTGCACTTGGGTGGGCTGGGCCGAGCCGGGCGGAGGGGCAAAACGCAGGTGCTAGCAGGTATCTGGGCTGATCCCGCTAACACTGTGTTTTTGGGAACCCTAAACTGCTGGGGACGCTAGTATAGATCTGATCGGATCAGATATTGATCCGTACAGATACTATACCACTAAGGGAGGCGTATGCTGCGTGCGTGGGTGTTAGCGTTACTGGCGCTAATCTGACGCTGCCTGGGGCGACGCATATCACCGCCGGGCGATCAGGGGGCTAAATCTTTATTCGGCGGGTGCCCTGACACTATAAAAAATAAACAAACTAACCAGCGTCACCCGTAACGGTTATACGGTGATCAGTGGTGAAAGGGTTAACTAGGGGGCAATCAAGGGGTTAAAACATTTATTAGATAGTATATGGGGGTCCCTGTCGCTATAAAACGCTGACGGCGAACCTAAATATTTACCTCACTAACTAGCGTCACCAGCGACACTAATACAGCGATCAGAAAAATGATCGCTTAGCGACACTGGTGACGGGGGGTGATCAAGGGGTTAAAACTTTATTAGGGGGGGTTAGGGGGGTACCCTAGACCTACAGGGGGGTAATACTAACTGTCCTAACACTGTAAATGTCACAAACTGACACCAATACAGTAATCAGAAAAAAAAAAAAAAAAAAAAAAAAACCTGCTGGTGTCAGTTTGTGACAGGGGGGGGGGGGGGTGATTGGGGGGGGATCGGGGGGCGATCGGGGGGGGGATCGGGGTGTTTTGTGTGCCTGGCATGTTCTACTGTGTGTGTAGTGTGTTGTGCACTTACATTACAGTCTTCTCTCCTCGGCCCGGAACGGAAAATACCGAGCCGAGGAGAGATGACATCATTTCCTCTGCCTCTGTGTACAATACAGAGGCAAGGAAATGATCCCATTGGCTGAGAGCGATCGCGAGGGGGGGGCCACGAATGGATGGCCTCCCCCTCACCTCCGATCGCCGGGGGAGATTTGCCGACCGCCGCTGGCACCGGGGGGGGGTCCGATCGGACCCCCCACCCGCGGGCAGGCAAGGACGTACATGTAAGTCCTTTTGCCTGCCCGTGCCATTCTGCCGACGTATATAGTCGTGCGGCGGTCGGCAAGTGGTTAATTAATTTTTTTTTTAAAAACTAAACAGTAAAGTTAGCCCAATTTTTTTTTTTTTTTTTTTTTGAATAATGTGAAAGAAGACGTTACACCGCGAGAATCGTGATCTTTATTCTAAGCAAAAAAAATTGTGATTCTCACAATCGTGCAGCTCTACAAAAAGGTATCAAATACCCACACTGCTGATCATGAGTGACTGGGGGGGGAGGGTCCATGACACCCTGCATTTGCAGGACATGGGATAAACAATGCTAAGCATCATCAACTCATTAAGACTGGAGACATCTAGTGGCAGAAAGGAGTTACTACAGAGGGGAAATACAGCCCCAGAGAGCAGGTAAGAACTGCTGCCAAAAAACAACCCTCTCTAACCAAAACATGAAAAAAAAGTTTTGGCTTGCATTAGGATTTGACTTTTCTGCTCTAGACACTCAAAAGTGAAAACTCTGCTCTTCCCAGTAGAGCTGCACAATTAATCGTCAAGAATCGTTATCGTGATTAATCGTCAAGAATCGTTATCGCGATATTGACTAAAGTGTTTCACAATTCTTTCTATGCAAAGAATTCTCTCTGCTCTTCTGAAGCCACAGCCCTCAAAAGAAAGGAAGAGAAAAACCGGGCAGTCTGCCAAGAAACAAAACATTCTTTATCAGATGAACTTAAGTATAAACATTGTAACAATTTGTCAATGGAATAGACTTCCTGTGTAAGTGAAAAAAGTTTAACCACTTAAACACTAAACCTTTTTCTGACATTTGTTGTTTTCAAGTTAAAATCATTTTTTTTTTCTAGAAAATTACTGTATTTATCGGCGTATAACACGCACTTTTTTCCCCTTAAAATCAGGGGAAAATCGCAGGTGCGTGTTATACGCCGATCTCCTGCGATCCCGAGCTGTCACATCTTCAAAATCGCCGACCGCGATTTGCAAATGGCGCCGCTAGCGCCGAAATACACAGAGCCGGCCCTCGGCTCTTTCCGGCGGCTCTCGTTCACTTTCGGCTCCACTCGTAATCCTGAGCGGAGCTATCCGAACCTACTCGGCTAGGTTCGGATAGCTCCGCTCGGGACTACGAATGGAGCCGAAAGTGAACGAGAGCCGCCGGAAAGAGCCAAGGGCCGGCTCTGTGTATTTCGGCTCCGGCGGCGCCATTTTCAAATCGCGGTCGGCGATTTTGAAGCCCAGGAGGGATAGAAGGTGAACTGACAAGGCTGCACTGACAAGGCTGCACTGACATGGCTGCACTGACAAGGCTGCACTGACATGGCTGCACTGAGAAGGCTGCAATGATGGGCATTTAAATGTAAGTTTTTTTCCCTTCAACTTCCCTCCTAAATTGGGGTGCGTGTTATACACTGGTGCGTGTTATACGCCGATAAATACGGTACTTAGAACCCCCAAACATATATATTTTTTTAGTAGACACCCTAGAGAATAAAATGGTGGTTGTTGCAATATTTTATGTCACACCGTATTTGTGCAGCGGTCTTTCAAATGCAATTTTTTTGGAAAAAATTACTTTACTGAATTAAAAAAAAAAAAAATCTAACCAGTAAAGTTAGCCCTTTTTTTTTTTTTTTTGTATAATGTGAAAGATTTTACATCGCGAGAATCGTGATCTTTTTATTCTAAGCAAAAAAATTGTGATTCTCATTTTGGCCAGAATCGTGCAGCTCTACTTCCCAGCCCCATGTACCTCCTTCAGGAGCCGAAACCCTTCCTAATCCTGACGTTGAGCCCCTCTCCACAGCTGCCTAGTGCCTCCATTGTCATCACACAGCCAGACATGGCCATCCGTTGAACGTCACGTCAGATAAAATCAGAGGGCGCTGTCAAAAGCCGTGTCAGGGTGACACAATGGTTGACATGCCACTCTCCAGTCTACAAAATAAACGTCCCCTCCCCCTACATAGCTATGAACTGACATGAAGACCCCAACGATCTTCCCCCTGAAGGAGAATATTACTACCGCGATCATCCCTCCCTCTCTCACGGCAATGGACGCCCCATTAACGGCTGCTGCTCGCCTGTCGCCTATGGTGGAAGTAGCCCAGGAGCCTATATACACTCTTTAGCTTGCGACCATGCGTGAAATACGCCTCGTATCGCGGCCCCCCCTCCTCCCTGCAGGAATTAAGACATCTTCGGCATCGGATCGCATTTCCATTTCTCCGGAGACTTCTATGACAGAGGCAGGGAAAGATCAAAGGAGACTTTTTTTTTCTTCTTTTCCCAGCCACCTAATGCATTTCATTGCCTCGGCCGCAATGACTCTATAATGGGATTTACACCAAATTGATGGGTAGAGGGCCCCCGGTACGCGTGGCGCGCCGCTCTCGTGAGAACAGTTAAACAAACTGCGGGGTCAGGAGCCGGAATAATGGACGAGAAGTCAGACAAAAGGATTTTCCTTTCCTAGATTATATCCATTCGTAACCCTCGGGGACTTCGGCTAGGCTGTGCGAGGCGGAGAGAGAAATTATGTTTACATTAAACAGAGATAGGCGCGGGTGAGAGGTCTGCGCAGCCGGTGCGGCGCTCGTATATTGCTTTTATAAAAATAGATAACCAACGGCATTTGTGAAATTTCACTGGAGACACTACTAACCCATATAAATACACACGCATCTATCAACATGGAACACTGCATGCGGCTAGTGGCAAAAGCTTAGTCATTTAAAGCCCAAAGTAGCCAAAAATAGCACAAAAAATAAAGAGTAGCCTATTAATAGGCAAGATAACTATATCAGCCTTTACATTCACCTTCAATTCAGAGATTATCCCTTCAATGCTTTATTTCTGCCACTAGATGTCCTCAGTCTGATGGTCAGCATCCTTCAACCCACTTCCCCTAAGCTCAGGTCATCCCGGACAAGCCCCCATCATCCCGGACAAGCCTCCATCATCCTGGATGAGCCCCCATCATCCTGGACAAGCCTCCATCATCCTGGACGAGCCCCCATCATCCCGGACAAGCCCCCATCATCCCGGACAAGCCCCCATCATCCTGGATGAGCCCCCATCATCACGGACAAGCCCCCATCATCGCGGACGAGCCCCCATCATCCCGGACGTGCCCCCATCATCCCGGACAAGCTCCCATCATCCCGGACGAGCCCCCATCATCACGGACGAGCCCCCATCATCCCGGACAAGCTCCCATCATCCCGGACAAGCGCTCATCATCCCGGACAAGCTCCCATCATCACGGACGAGCCCCCATCATCCCGGACAAGCTCCCATCATCCCGGACAAGCGCCCATCATCCCGGACAAGCTCCCATCATCACGGACGAGCCCCCATCATCACGGACGAGCCCCCATCATCACGGACGAGCCCTCATCATCCCGGAGGAGCCCCCATCATCACGGACGAGCCCTCATCATCACGGACAAGCCCCCATCATCCCGGACAAGCCCCCATCATCCCGGACAAGCTCCCATCATCACGGACGAGCCCCCATCATCACGGACGAGCCCCCATCATCACGGACGAGCCCCCATCATCCCGGAGGAGCCCCCATCATCACGGACAAGCCTCCATCATCCCGGACGAGCCCCCAACCTATGACTGGACAATGAAAGGAGAAGCAGCACAGGAATGAACTCTCTGTCACTCTGCTTTCTCCTTCTATTAGCAATACATTAACTGATTGGCTGTTTGTACTGCTCCTTCCTCTTGCACTCCAGCCCTGCTGTACAGGTCAAATTCAGATACTTTTTACTGCTTGTGTTTAAAAATACATGTAAAGATGTATTAATTAGACATGTGCAATTCGTTTTGTTCTGCATTTGTTTTTTAACAAATTTCGTAAATTCGTATATGCATAAATTCGAAAATCAAAAACCAGAAAATTCTAATAACTAATAACTTAACTATTACTATTAAATTATATGTATTGGAGTTTCCTTTAAAACTTGGCTGTTAGTGAACATAACAAATACGAATTTATCATAAGTTACGAAATAACGAATCCCGTATCTAATCAAATGGAACGTAATGAATTAATAATAATCATAAATGACAATATTAATAATAAAAACTTTTTATTATTATTATTTATTAATAATGTGAGTGAGTTTGGGGTGGAGGAACTTGGCTGGCCTGCTCAGAGTCCTGACCTCAACCCGATAGCACACCTTTGGGATAAATTAGAGCGGACACTGCGAGCCAGGCCTTCTCATCCCACATCAGTACCTGACCTCACAAATGCGCTTCTGGAAGAATGGTCAGACGTTCCCATAGACACCCTCCTAAACCTTGTGGACGGCCTTCCCAGAAGAGTTGAAGCTGTTATAGCTGCAAAGGGCGGAGCCAACTCAATATTGAACCCTACAGACTAAGACTGGGACGCCATTAAAGGTCATGTGCGTATAAAGGCAGGCGTCCCAATACTTTTGGTAATATAGTGCATTAGGAGTTCCTTAAAAAGTTTCAGCAGCGGCTAATCAAAGCCGATAACGAGGAAAAAAACATAAAAACAGAATTGTTCCTGAGCTCTTCACGCGAGGTAAACGCACCTGCGTTCGTGTCACGGCGACTCCTCCAGCCTTGAAATAAATTGTTCTCCTCATTTCTAATTAATGATTCTATTTTAGGAAGAGATAACAGCTGTACTCGCTCTCCGACCTGCAATTTGCTCTGTTTTGCTTTCTAAACTCTATGTTTTTATTACAAATTATGTGAGCGGATTGCAGTTCCTTTTTAAGGAAGTCCTTTATGAAGGGATAGGATAAATGTTGTCAGCGGCGCATTGAGGTGCTATGTAAAATGAATGGAGAATTGCATTGACGTCCGTTACCAAATCGCATGGGTCTAAGTGCGCCCTTTGGTAATATAACTCCTTCCCAGTGCCGGGACAAAAATGTTCCAGCATTGGTGGTGTCACTGAAAGAAAAAGATGTGCCCGCATCAGTGGTGTCACTGGAAGGGACAATGTTCTTGCTTTAGTGGCGTCACGGAAAATAAAAAATGTTGCTGTTTCTGTGGTGTCACTGGAAATAAACAAAGTCCCTGCATCAGTAGTGTCACTGGAAGGAAAAAAACAAATTCCTGCTTCAGAGGTGTCACTGGAAAGAAATAATGTTGCTGTTTCTGTGGTGTCACTGTTGGTGTTGGTGTGTGCCTGCATCAGCGGTGCCACTGGAAGGAACACATGTTCATGCTTCAGTGGTGTCACTGGAGGGGAAAATGTTCCTGCTTTAGCGGTGTCACTGAAAAGAAAAAAATTTGCAGTTTCTGTGAAAAAAGAAAAAAGTCCTTGTGTTGGTGGTGTCACTGGAAAGAAAAAAGTCCCTGTGTTAGTGGTGTCACTGGAAAGAAAAAAGTCCCTGTGTTAGTGGCGTCACTGAAAAGAAAAAAAATTGCAGTTTCTGTGAAAAAAGAAAAAAGTCCCCGTGTTGGTGGTGTCACTGGAAAGAAAAAAGTCCCTGTGTTGGTGGTGTCACTGGAAAGAAAAAAGTCCCTGTGTTGGTGGTGTCACTGGAAAGAAAACAGTCACCTGGTTGGTGGTGTCACTGGAAAGAAAAAAGTCCCTGTGTTGGTGGTGTCACTGGAAAGAAAAAAAGTCCTTGTGTTGGTGGTGTCACTGGAAAGAAAAAAGTCCCTGTGTTGGTGGTGTCACTGGAAAGAAAAAAAGTCCTTGTGTTGGTGGTGTCACTGGAAAGAAAAAGTCACCGTGTTGGTGGTGTCACTGGAAAGAAAAAGTCACCGTGTTGGTGGTGTCACTGGAAAGAAAAAAGTCCCTGTGTTGGTGGTGTCACTGGAAAGAAAAAAAGTCCTTGTGTTGGTGGTGTCACTGGAAAGAAAACAGTCCCTGTGTTGGTGGTGTCACTGGAAAGAAAAAAGTCCTTGTGTTGGTGGTGTCACTGGAAAGAAAAAAGTCCCCGTGTTGGTGGTGTCATTGGAAAGAAAAAGTCCCCGTGTTGGTGGCGTCACTGGAAATAAAAAGTCCCCGTGTTGGTGGCGTCACTTGAAAGAAAAAGTCCCCGTGTTGGTGGCGTCACTGGAAATAAAAAGTCCCCGTGTTGGTGGTGTCACTGGAAAGAAAACAGTCCCTGTGTTGGTGGTGTCACTAGAAAGAAAACTGTTCCTGCTTCAGCGGAGTCACTGGAAAGTAGGGGTGCAACGGATCAAAAAACTCACGGTTCGGATCATTTTCGGATCAACAAAAAAAAAAAAAAAATCTCCCCAACTGTAATATCCACAATCTCCCTATTGGCAGGGTGTGGCAGAGTATTGCAGGGTATTGGCAGAGTATGGCAGGGTATTGCAGCAGGGCATTGCAGAGTATTGGCAGGACATTGCAGAGTATTGGCAGGGCATTGCAGAGTATTGCAGAGTATTGGCAGGACATTGCAGAGTATTGGCAGGGCATTGCAGAGTATTGGCAGGGCATTGCAGAGTATTGGCAGGGCATTGCAGAGTATTGGCAGGGCATTGCAGAGTATTGGCACTGCTGCCATCCGATCTCTCCCCTCCACTGTACAGATCAATACAGAGGGGAGAGAGGAACCAGCGTCATGACATGACGCCGGTTTGTTACAAGTGATCGCTCCATCATTTGACGGAGCGATCACATGCTAAACGGCCACCGGGTATACCAAGATGCCCACCGCTCCGGAGCTAGGCCGAAGCCGCGGCCTTTCCTATGGCCGAGGCCACAGAGCGATCCGCGGATCGCAGGTGTCCCGTACGGATCAACCTCCGCGGATCAGATCACGGATCGATGACGATCCGTTGCACCCCTACTGGAAAGAAACAAAGTCCATGCATCAGTGGTGTCACTGGAAGGAAAAAATGTTCCTGCACCGGAGGTGTCACTGAAAGAAAAACTCAGCACATTGGAAAACCAGAAATGATGGCAGCTTCTCCTTCTACCTGTCGCTGATCATGTGATATGTCACATGACGGGGGTGGGGGGGGGGGACAGGATGAAGAACAGTCTGCACAGCGGACATGAACAAGCGTTGTGTCAGGACAGCCCAGTGAAATCAATGGGTTGCAAACACATCAGACAGAACAACCCAAAATCCAGATATGCCACAACAATTGCGATGCTGTTTGTCAGGGCCGGGACAGGGGGGGGGAGCACGAGGGGTGGCTGCCCCGGGCACAATGGTTTACTCTAGGGATTGAGGGCGCCTTCCTTCTGTTACAAGGCTGAGAAGTTTGGCCTCTTTGCACTGGATGACCTTGTCCCAGCACCGCTGTATGCCGCATTGTGCTGCAGCACATGTGCTTTGCCTTAGTGCTTTGGGGTGCCATTTAAAATGAACATGTGTCCCCACAATGCAGAACCGGAGGCGGCCTTCAAAGTAAAAGCTGGTTTCGTTTTTGGTGAATTTGGAAACAATATGGTCTCCCCAGCTACAATCACAGCATGGATGTGATCGACAAAGCTTGGCTTTTCAGCTGAGCTTCTATTGTCACCCACTTGATGAAGAATCTCTACTATAAAAGATCTATATCCTCTGCCCTCTAGTGGCTGGCACATGTATGTACAAGTCAGAGCACGACTGCGACAATAGCCGGGAAATGTCTAGAGGGTGGCGATAAATCTCTTTTCCGGCATTAAACTCGAAGTATCGGAGGTTCTTATGACTTTCTGGAATATATTAAAATCTATATTTAAATAGATCCTATATACCGAATCAAACACCTACTGCGTCTGCTGCCTCCTTTTCAAACCTTCTCCCTCCTCGGCGTGCGTAATTGCTCAGCGAGACGGTATTACACATGCAAATTAACTTAATTGTAGCACGCAATTTAGTACATTAGAATACTCCAAAATAGAAGCGGCCCGAGTGATAATTTTACACATAATTCTTCATTGAATCTCCCTGTGCGGGGTCATTATGTAATCTTTATCACGCAAAAAAAAAAAAAAAAAAACGGCTGCCGGTCCGGTGAGTGGAAAAACATATTATTATTATCTGAGTTATTTTTAGCGATAAAAGGGAAAAAAAAAAAAGATTTTGGTTCTCAAATTCCTGTTGGGCTGCTCCGATTTCCAGATTGAAAAGTATTAAAACTTTTTTTTTTAACTGCTTGGCAACTGGACCAATTCTGACACTTCTCTCATATATGTAGAAAGTACTTTTTTTTTAAATTATTTTAGCAGAGACCTTAGAGAATAAAATTGCGATTGCTGCAATTTTTATGTAAAAGGCATTAAATACACTTTAAAGAATTAAAAAAAAATTAAAAAATCAATATACAGCCTAATTTATCACACAAAAGGAAAAAAAAAAAAAACGGCTGCCGGTCCGGTGAGTGGAAAAACATATTATTATTATCGGAGTTATTTTTAGCAATAAAAGAAAAAAAAAAAAAAAAAAAAAGATTTTGGTTCTCAAATTCCTGTCGGGCTGCTCTGATTTCCAGATTGAAATCTAAAAGTATCAAAATGTATCAAAACTTCTTTTTTTAACTGCTTGGCAACTGGGCCATTTCTGACACATCTCTCATATATGTAGAAATCTGTGTTTTTTTGCTAGAAAAAAACTTTTTATAAAAATTTTTTAGCAGAGACCCTAGAGAATAAAATTGCAATCGCTTCAATTTTTATGTAAAATTCATTAAATACACTTTAAAGAATTAAAAAGAAACAAAAAATGAATATACAGCCCAATTTATCACACAAAAAAAAAAAAAAAAAAAAAAAACCCTGCCAGTCCAGTGAGTGGAAAAACATATTATTATTATCTAAGTTATTATTAGCGATAAAAGAGAGGAAAAAAAAAAAAAAAAGATTTTGGTTCTCAAATTCCTGTCGGGCTGCTCTGATTTCCAGATTGAAATATTTTAAAGTATCAAAATGTATCAAAACTTCTTTTTTTAACCACTTGGCAACTGGGCCAATTCTGACACTTCTCTCATATATGTAAAAATCTGTGTCTTTTTGCTAGAAAAGTATTTTTTTATTTTTTTTTTTTTTTAGCAGAGAACCTAGAGAATAAAATTGCGATTGCTGCAATTTTTATGTAAAATTCATTAAATACAAAAAAAAATAAAAAATCAATATATAGCCCAATTTATCACACAAAAGAAGAAAAAAAACGGCTGGTGATCCAGTGAGTGGAAAAACATATAATTATTATCTGAGTTATTATTAGCGATAAAAGAGAGGAAAAAAAAAAAAAAAAGATTTTGGTTCTCAAATTCCTGTCGGGCTGCTCTGATTTCCAGATTGAAATATTTTAAAGTACCAAAACTTTTTTTTTAACCGCTTGGCAACTGGGCCAATTCTGACACTTTTCTCATATCTGTAAAAATCTGTGGGGTTTTTCTTGATAGGAAAGTACTTTTTTCTTTTTTTACCAGAGACCCTAGAGAATAAAATGGCGATCGCTGCAATTTTTATGTAAAATTAATTAAATACACTTTAAAGAATAATAATAATTAAAAAAAAAATCAATATACAGCTCAATTTTTTTTTGTAAAATATGGCACATGATGTTACGCCGAGTGAACAGATACCCAAAATGTCAACGCTTGTGGAAAGGCGACAAACTACGGTACTTAAAAATCTCCATAGGTGACACTTTAAAAATGTCTACAGATTACCAGTTTAGAGTTACAGAGGGGGTCTAGTGTTAGAATTATTGCTCTGGCTATCACAATCGCGGCGATACCTGTTTTGAATACCGTTTGCATATGTAGGCGTGATCTACGCGTGTGTTCACCACTGCGCGCAAGCACGGAGGGACGGGGGCACTTTAATTTTTTTTTTTTTTAATTATTATTTATTTTATTTTTTTACATTTTCCGTTTATTTATTTATTTATTTTTAAATCACTTTTATTTCTATCACAAGAAATGTACACGTCCCTTGTAATAGAAATAAGCAGTGACAGGTATGGAGAGTATCTTTATGGAGAGTTCTGGGCTGGGGTCAATAAGACCCCAGATCTCTCTTCTAGAATGTAAAGCATTAGAATAAAAAAAAAAAATAAAAACATTGATCTAATGCTTTAAAAAAAAGAAAAAAAAGAAATGGCCTCGTTTACATTGGTCCGAAAACCGGAAGTGACGTAATGACGTCGCTCCAGTACTCCTAGAGCAGTGATGGTGAACCTTGGCACTCCAGATGTTTTGGAACTACATTTCCCATGATGCTCATGCACTCTGCAGTGTAGTGAAGCATCATGGGAAATGTAGTTCCAAAACATCTGGGGTGCCAAGGTTCACCATCACCGACCTAGACCATACAGATAAGCGGAGGCCATTTTTATTCTGCTAATTTCTGTTACCAGTCGCTGCAACTGCTAGATCAGTTCCCGGAGCTACCGATCGCCTAGGTAAGCCCGGGAACCACTGTTCACTTCTAAAAGTGATCCACTGGCTGAAAAAAAAAAAAAATGCAGAGGTTATGGCATATTGCGGCAGCCATGACCCAGGTATTCCGGCGCCGACCGAGGACGTCTTTTGTCTTTGGCTCGGCCGGCAAAGTGGTTAAAGCACTGGAACCCTTAGTTCCAGTGAAGGGAACTCTTAAGGCGTCAGCATTGTAGTAATACAGGTATGACCAAATCAGTGTGACTCCATCTTGCCCTCAGAGGGTCATGTAGCTTTAATTTAGTCTCAGACTTTATATTCTAGCTTATTCTGTCATTCCACCTTGTAACTGCATTTTGCAAGAACACACAAAAAAAAACGCTTGCCCAAGCATTCATACTCTATATATAATTGTGGTCTAGTCTGTCTTTCCTGTTCCTTGTTCTCTGGGTCATGGGACAGGATGCATGACTTATGACTCATGGCCAGATGGCCTATTCACTTTTTGTAACCTTATGTTGACTATGTTTTTAGGGGTTATATATTGCTGACTTGTTAAATTACTTGATATCAATATATTCCTTTACTAACCACTACCAAGACATTTTGGACAATTTCATGATCCCAACTTTGTGGGAACAGTTTGGGGATGGCCCCTTCCTGTTCCAACATGACTGCCCACCAGTGCACAAAGCAAGGTCCATAAAGACATGGATGAGCTTCCAGAAGCACATTTGTGAGGTCAGGCACTGATGTTGGACGAGAAGGCCTGGCTCGCAGTCTACGCTCTAATTCATCCCAAAGGTGTTCTATCGGGTTTAGGTCAGGACTCTGTGCGGGCCAGTCAAGTTCCTCCACCCCAAACTCACTCATCCATGTCTTTATGGACCTTGCTTCTTTTTTTTTTTAAATAAAAGCCATTTAATTACCGGAATTTGACTTGCTACCAGCCTCCATGTACAACAGAGCTGTGACTGGGTGAGGGAGAAGCAGCACAAGGGACCTACCATTTCATATACTGCTGACAAGAAGCATGCTGATAGGAAGAAAGAGCAGAGTGACAGAGAGATGAGCTCCCCACTGTGCTGCTTCTTTTTTCCACTATCCAGTCACAGGTTGGGGGCTCGTCCGGGATGACCCAGGCTCAGTGGTTTGAATGCTGCTGGTCATCACACTGAGGACATCTAATGGCAGAAAAAATTACTGCAGCTCCGGATTTAAGGTAAATATTGCAGCAAAAGCCGGTTTTCCTTTTTTTTTGTCTTTTGATGAGCCATTGATTGTTATCTTGTTATCTTGTTATCCGGAGTCCGGCTTTAAGAAAGGAAAACAGTCTGACGGATTGTTCAGCAAACCAGATAACTAGCAGAGGGTCATAATGGCTGGTTGGAGGGTCATGTGCGATGCACCTCCCCCACACGGCCCCGGGGTCACATTATACATGTCAGGAATACAATAAATATCTAATATTTCCTTTGCTGTGATATACTGAAAAGTCAATATGTGAGCAAGTCACCAGGAGAGCCGCCATTAATTATCCCACCCAAGTCTTCCAACGTCCCATCAATAGTCAGGCTGGAAGGATCTTTGTTAAGCGGCTTGTAGATACAAACAGGCCCCGAACAATTACATGGTGGAGATAGACCTAGAGAACGCCGCCATCATTATTGTACTAATTACACACATATAGGAAACCCGTCATGTTATGAAGATGAATACATTATATTTTGCCAGTCAGTTTCCTTTTAAAGGATTCGGTCACATATGTAGCAAGATGGCAGTGGTGTTCTTTTCATATTCATGCTCCCGAGTAATAGGCAGTGGAGGTCTTTGCATCCTTCCATTCACATTTTACACCGAGAATGATTGGGTGAGGTGACCAGATGTCCTCGGTTTTTGGGGACAGTTCCCAATTTCAGGTGGTTGTCCCCAGCAAAAAAGTGTCCCCGGATTCCTCCTCGGTTATCTAATGGTGACCCGGCCCATGGGCCTCGGTATAATCTGCCTGGCAACATTTGCTTAGGAGGCACTCTGTGCTTTACTTACTTTTGACCTCTTTACGCTCTGCATTGCTTACTCCTAACCTCTGTACCCTGTGTAGTATTTTACTTCACCCCTGGACTCCTTACGTTACAAACTCCTGACCTCTACATTCTTTGCATTGCTTACTCCTGACCCCTGCATTCTGTGCATTGCTTACTCCTGACCCCTGCATTCTGTGCATTGCTTACTCCTGACCCCTGCATTCTGTGCATTGCTTACTCCTGGCCCTTGCATTCTGTGCATTGCTTACTCCTGGCCCCTGCATTCTGTGCATTGCTTACTCCTGGCCCCTGCATTCTGTGCATTGCTTACTCCTGGCCCCTGCATTCTGTGCATTGCTTACTCCTGGCCCCTGCATTCTGTGCATTGCTTACTCCTGACCCCTGCATTCTGTGCATTGCTTACTCCTGGCCCCTGCATTCTGTGCATTGCTTACTCCTGGCCCCTGCATTCTGTGCATTGCTTACTCCTGACCCCTGCATTCTGTGCATTGCTTACTCCTGGCCCCTGCATTCTGTGCATTGCTTATTCCTGGCCCCTGCATTCTGTGCATTGCTTACTCCTGGCCCCTGCATTCTGTGCATTGCTTACTCCTGGCCCCTGCATTCTGTGCATTGCTTACTCCTGGCCCCTGCATTCTGTGCATTGCTTAATCCTAACCTCTGTACCCTGTGTAGTATTTTACTTCACCCCTGGACTACTTACGTTACCAACTCCTGACCTCTACATTCTTTGCATTGCTTACTCCTGATCCCTGCATTCTGTGCATTGCTTACTCCTGGCCCCTGCATTCTGTGCATTGCTTACTCCTGACCTCTGTACTCTGTTTAGTATTTTAAAGTGGAGGTAAACCCATCAGTTTCAAAAAGCAGTTACATTCCCGGCATGCCGGGAATGCTAACTGTCACATTGCTTGTGCTCTCAACCAAACTGTAAAACCATCCAATGGCTGGTGTCATAACTGATTACATATGCAGCATCATGGCAGTTGTAGATTAAACAGAGATCAAGATGGTAGCTTCCTTGACTGAAAATTATAGGAGGGTTTACTTCCACTTTAACTCATCCCTGGGCTCTTTATGTTACCAACTCCTGACTCCTGCACTCTGTGCATTGCTTACTCCTGGCCCCTGCATTCTGTGCATTGCTTACTCCTGGCCCCTGCATTCTGTGCATTGCTTACTCCTGACCTTTGTACCCTGTGTAGTATTTTACTTCACCCCTGGACTCCTTACGTTACCAACTCCTGACCTCTACACTCTTTGCATTGCTTACTCCTGACCCCTGCATTCTGTGCATTGCTTACTCCTGACCTCTGTACTCTGTTTAGTATTTTAACTCATCCCTGGGCTCTTTATGTTACCAACTCCCGACCCCTGCACTCTGCATTGCTTACTGCTGACCCCTGCACTCTGTGCATTGCTTACTCCTGACCCCTGCACTCTCCTGACCTCTGTACTCCAAAAGTGGAACTCGCTTATATGCTTCCCCCCCACATTTGGCTCCTTCGGGGGGGGGGAAGCATAAGCGAGAGTTTCATTTTCAGGTGGAACTCCGCTCTAATCTGACATCCAGCATCATTCAACCTTCCTCCTCTAAGCTCAGCTCATCCAGCCTGGGATTGGACAGTGAAAAGAGAAGCTGCACAGCATAGCTATTTCGGCAATAGTCACCTTCAATCTAGCAATTTCACAGTACTTTTTACTGCCACTAGAGGTCCTCAGACTGACGTCCAGCATCATTGAACCTTCTTTCCCTAAGCTTCGGTCACCCAGGCTGGGACTGGAAAGTGAAATGAGAAGCAACACAACAGCTTTTTGCTGCAATATTCATGTTCAGGCTGGGTTCTCACTGATGCAGCAGGGGGTCCGGTGCGTCCCTGTACACCGATTTCAGGTGCAAATCTGGTTCAATATTTTTGCCTGAACTTGCACCTGAAATGGAGCCAAAGACGTACAGGACCCTTTTCCAGTGCGGACCGCAGCCGCCCTGGAGCTATGTGAACCGGCTACATTGAGAGCCGGTCACCCTCTCCTGTCATGCGAATTGGATGTGGAGGAAACCCACATCCAATTCACATCAGTGTGAACCCAACCTCACGCCAGAGATTTCCTCCACAGTACTTCTTTACTGCCACTAGAGGTCCTCAATCCAGCATCATTCAACCTTTTTCTTTTAAGCTCAGGTCACCCAGCTGGGGACTGGACAGTGAAAAGAGAAGCAGCACAGTGATTAATTCATTTTTATGTCATCCTGTTCTCTCCTCCTATTAGCATGCCTCTTGCATAAGTGATTGGCTCATTGTGCTGCTTTTCTTTCTGAGCTCTGCTGTACAGGGACTGCAAGGGACTGATACCGGGTTGCATTCAGGTGGTGACACTGCTTGTAATTTTTTGTCCTATATATTATTATTTTATTTTTTTATAAACTTAACAATTTGGGTCAATCACAAGCCAAGTCCTTTAAAAGACAGTCGCAGGCCAATTCCAGTTCCATTCCCCTTTTCATCATGTCACATTAGCCAACACCCGCTGCGTTACATAGCGTTAAAATCGCAGCGCGGGACCACGGAGCCTCAGAACGCGCATGGCGAGCAATTCTTATGAAACTTTCATGGCTGGGAGAGTCTCGGGGACAAGCGTGCTCGGTGACCTTCACCTTCCTGGAGAAGTAGAAGTAGGGATCGCAGTTTGCGGCATTACATCTGCTTACTTCTCGAGTCGCCTTCTATCGGTTGCAGGCGGCAAAGAGAACCTCCAATGCTCCCCGTAAGCACCTGCAAACAATTCATTATATTAACACAACAGCGGGGGAGAATCGGAGGGGCTCGGCGAGAGGTTACCGACGCCTTCTGTCTGCCGTAGCCAGCCAAGGGCTCTAATAGATGGCGATCTCCTGAGAGCAAGATGGAGGCGCTGACGCCAACCGCGTCCTAACCTGTCAATATGCACATCTGCTGGGTGTTAATCATAGGAATTAAATGTCACACTGACACGGCTGCCTCATTCCGGGTGAACGCCGTTTGCCTGTAATATCACCTCTCCGGTGTATTGAGGCTCTTCGATTTTTTTATTTTTTTTTCTAAATGGCAATCATTTTCCAACTTTCCTAAAAAATAAATAAAAATAAAAAAATCCCTATATTGTAGCTGGGACTACAACTCATAGAGAAGCAAGTGGATAGACTTCTTCTCTTCTCCTGCAAAACATCTATTTGCACTAATCACCTGGATTTAAGGCGCTATGGATCCTAGGGTGAGGATCCATAAGATGTTCCCTCAGAGCTCAGATCTCTGCTAGAGGTGTGGGGAGGAACACGGTTCTTTTCTCCACATCTTCTGGTCCTGCCGCCTTCTGCATCCCTATTGGACAGAGGTCCACCGCTTTGTCCAGAAGTTCACTGATCGAGAGTTACCATAGACCCCACGTATTCTTTCTCCTGCACCACCACGAGATTCCAAGTAAGATCTATAGGAGATCCATTTTACCTCTCCTGCTCACAGCCGCAAAGAGCTGCATCCCACTGTTTTGGAAGCAGACACAGCCTGCGTCGGTGGCCGTTTGGTTCAAAAAAAGTAGCCAAAATGAATGCAATGGAGGACTTGGTGGCCACGAAGAAGGGCCTTTGCGGAAAAATCCTCAAAGAATGTTTTTTTTGGCACAAATTATTTTATTCTGAAGAACACGCGGAGCTGGTGACTTGACTTCTTTGGGAGTGGAGATAAATGTAACGGCTCCTCAGGCCTGGATGGGAGATTGGCTGTTGGTTCCCTGTCCCCCCTCCTCTTTCTTTACTTTTTCTATTGCTCTTCTTTTCTGTTCGGCCCTTAGGGTCAAACCCGCTCTTTCTACACTTTTAATGTAATTAATGTATACTGTCAAAAATGATGTGCGAGACGCAGAGACTTCCTAGACCAGTGATGGAGACCCTTGGCACCCCAGATGTTTTGGAACTACATTTTCCATGATTGTCATGCACTCTGCAGTGTAGTTGAGCATCATGGGAAATGTAGTTCCAAAACATCACGGGTGCCAAGGTTCACCATCACTGTTCTAGACCCTGAAGTCCACTATATGGTCTTCAGTCATTTGTTTATCCTTTACTACAATGTGGTGTTTGACTATGGTCTTGTTTATGAAATGGAGAAACCCCTAGGGGTGGGACTTTAAAGGCACTCAATAGTAGTACAATAGAGTATTCGATAAAACACAATTTATTAATAGAAAAATTTAAAAATCGAAACATGGAATGAACATGGCCTAGACCAGCCTCTCTCAACCTTTTCAACACAGAGGAACCCTTGAAATAGTTCTCCGGTCTCGGGGAAACCCTGCTAAAAATTAGAAACCTACAACTCATGATACAATAATGTGAAGACTTGTCCTTACACTTGTGGTCATTGGGAAGAATTACCTCCTTACAGATAGCTAAAAAGATCAATGGTGTCAGTGGGAACTTATCTGAGAGGCAGAAATTGCCTAACGCTGAAGGAACCCCTAGCAACCTTTGGAGGAACCCTAGTTGAGAATCACCGGCCTAGACAACTGGAAATATAGATACAGTGGTATCCTTCACCCAATGGTCTTGTTCATGGAAGTGTTCCACTGTATGTAGACCAGTGTTGAGGTTCCTGTATTACCGTATGCCTCATCTAAAATAAAAAATTGGCATGGAGCCAATCAATCCTAATGGTTACCTATAACTGGGTCTTAGCAACCCAATTTTTTTTCCTTAAATTTCCTTAAAATTTTTGAGACATTATAAATATGGTCCAATGAATGTCAGGGTGCCATATCCCTAATGATTATTAGAGAACTTTAAGAAAAAATTTTACGAAAAAACCTAGGGTTTTTTTTAGGGGGGGGCACCAAAAGCATAAATATTAAAATCAATTCAAGAATACATCAAAACCATTTTGTCTGATAATACTTTATGGCCTTAATTGGCCCAATGTATACTATATTGGATCAAAACCACCCCACATACATATATACTACAAGATAACAACAGTCAATTTTTAACATACGGTAGTTATACATATGAATCTTAACATGTTTTATTTTTTTTTAAAACCTCCAGTCCAAATGTTTGAGACTTTATAAATATAGTCCAGTGAATGTCAGGGTGCCATATCCCTAATTAAAAACATTTTTATGAAAACATGGACTGTGATTTTTTTTTTTTACAAAATGCATAAATATTAAAATCAACAATTTTATTGAAACATCATTAACCACTTGACCCCCCGGAAGATTTACCCCCCCCCCCCTTAATGACCAGGTCATTTCTTGCGATATGGCACTGCATTACTTTAACTGACAATTGCGCGGTCATGCAACGCTGTACCCAAATAAAATGTATATCTTTTTTTTTTTTTTGGTGCCACAAATAGATCTTTCTTTTTGGGGATATTTGATCACCTCTGCGTTTGATCACCTCTGCGTTTTCACATTTTTGGGGGCTATAAAGAAAATTTGTCCTACATATTTTTTTGGTAAAAAATCCCTATAAGCGTATATTGATTGGTTTGCGCAAATGTTATAACGTCTACAAACTATGGGAGATATACTGGAATTTTTATTTATTTGTTTATTTATTTATTTTACTAGCAGTGGCGGCGATCAGCGACTTATCGCGGGACTGTGATATTGCGGTGGGCAATCGCACACTAAGTGACACTTTTGACACTTTGTGGGAACCAGTGACACTAATACAGTGATCAGTGCTAAAAAATATGCACTGTCACTGTACTAATGACACTGGCTTGGAAGGAGTTAACATCTAGGGCAATACAAGGGTTAAATGTGTGCCCAGCCAGTGTTTATATGTACACAGTGTGGTGCTTTTTACTAAGGCAGGGGTAGGCAACCTGGGGCCCTCCAGCTGTTGCAGAACTACAAGTCCCATCATGCCTCTGGGAGTAATTGTAACTGCCAGCCTTGCAAGGCCTCATGGGAAATGTAGTTCCACAACAGCAGGAGAGCTAATGGTTGCCTACCCCTGTACTAAGGGAAGTGATGCATTTTATTCCCTGCTGACAGGACAGAGCTCTGCCTTGTTTATGCAGACCGAGCTCTGTCCTATGTGTTTTAGGGATGATCAGCAGGTGGGGGCGGTAGTCTATTGGCCGGCACCCAGGGATCAGCACCTGCTGCGTATAATCACAGCACAGCCGAGTTGCGCACGGCGTGCGTCTCCCCTACTTGGAGGGGCTGGATCACGTACCTAGTACTTGATCTGGCGCAGGAGAGCCGCCTTGCCGCGGTATATGTATGGTATACAGTTGGCAAGTGGTTTCAGCTGATAATACTTTATGGCTGTAAAAGATTATACATATGAGTTTGCAGACCCTTCTCTATTCTAAAACTGTCAAAAAAAGCTTTCTATTAGACGTTGATCCAGTAAAATTTGAGTGACTTCAGACCTTCAGAAAGCACTGAAGCCATTGGATAAGCATGTCACACCCCCCCCCCCCATACAGATACCCTCTGATAAAAAAAAAAGTACGACTCGTCAGAAAGTCATAAAATTCTTCTTGAACCGGCGGGCAGAAAAAACATTCCCAGATTTTCATCTTCAATTTAATTTGCACCAGTCGTTTGTACCCCCCCCCCCCCCCCCCGCCTCATTATAGATTCCAGTTAGCGCGGAGTCGGACGCGGGAGAAAGGGAAAGGTTAATAGAATTTTTTTAAACACACTTCGGCCATCAGCAACCTTAATGACTCCCTGGCTGGCTGCCACAATGAGAAGCACTTTACGGGATGATTGGAAATATCGTGCTAACTGCCCCCCCCCCCCCGCCCCCCATGTGTTACCAGACGCCTCATTACAGGTGGAATATTCCGAGAATCACTCCGGCCTGAGAAATGTGGAGCCACTAAGATCACCGGATACAACAAATGATCTCCCTCACCTGTCAATGGAAGAGAAGAGGAACCTGTTGCCTGACACCCTGGAACATGTTGTGCCTCCTCCACTAGATCCTACCTAAACCTGAACTCCGGGAAAATAATAAAGAAGTACAGTAATTATACATCATCAAAGTACAGTACATGGAGGTTTTCTTTTTGTGTTTATATTATTGGTTGGACTTTAGTTGAACTAAATGGACTTGTATCTATTTTCATACAGACTATGTAAGTTGGAGAACACTAAGTGCCGGTTCACACAAAGTCGCCCGACTCTCATCCGACTCTGAAGCCACCCCGTACTGCGCAGCTTGCAAAATGACTTTAGAAGTCAATGCAAGCCGCTCCGAAGTCGCCCCAAAGTAGTAAAGGAACATTTTTCTAAGTTAGAGCGACTTGAGTCGCTCCTATTAGAACGGTTCCATTGCACTGAATGAAGCGCAACTTGTCAGGCCCTCAGCATTGGTGTGAGTGGCTGCAATAATAACCCCCAGCATTGGTGTCAGTGGATTAATCTCTTGCATTAGTGTCACTGGATGCAATTTTAACCCCCAACATAAGTATCAGTGGATGCAATAATAACCCCCAACATTGGTATCTTCAGACATGATGATAACCCCCAGCATTGGTGTCAGTGGACACAATAATGACCCCCTTCCCCAGTGCTGGTATCAATGAATGCAATAATAACCCAAAGCATTGGTGTCAGTGGACACCGTACCAAACCCCCATCATTGGTGTCATTGGACACAATAATAACCCCCAGCACTGGTGTCAGTGAACACTATAATAGTCCCTGTCATTGGTGTCAGTGACCTTCCTGGCCGGCAGAACACAATGATAACTGCTAGTGGCTATATCCGCCAGCAACAATTGCATGTAAAAAAAATCCAACAGGCTGGTTGTACCCAAGTTGATTGATGGATGGACTTGGCTACAATAAGCCTGCCCATCAGCGGTGGCCCATTCATTCGGGGAGCACGGGTGTCACCACCCCTATTCATGCGTCCGGCCCCCTTATCTACATACAGGTCACCGGACACATGGATTCCAATGTGGAGGGGGGGGTTTGAAGCTTCAAAAAAGGGTGGATTCGGGGCGCTAAGCACTGCACACTGAGCCCACCCAGTTGCGTGACAATAGCAAATGAATATTCGCTATCACCACACTGATCCTCCTCCCGGCCAATCAGGAAGTAGGTCTTGAGACCAGTCACCAGATTGGCTGAAAAGACAGGCGATTCTATTGGATGCCTAGGAGGAGGAGGGAGGAGACGCACAGCGGAAGCCGCCGTGATGCAGAAGAGGAGAAGAGGACACAGAAGCCCCTGCCCACCGCCTGCCGCCCGTAGGAGCCTGCAACCCGCCCGCTGCCCATCCTCAACCTAGATGGGGTAAGTTCCGGGCTTGAGGACCATCTACCGACCTACCTAGAGTGGGCAGGGGGTTCCGCTGGCTGACCAACCGGGGGGTAGTTGTTTGCCACCCCCCCAAAAAAAAATCATCCACCGCCACTGCTGCCCGTATATGGATTGAATCTCAGCCGGTCCCTGCTGAAATGGCCATATTTCGATCCATGTAGGGCCGGCTTAAGTTGCTCTGCCTGGGTAGAGAATTATCAATCATTTTGTATCAATTGACAACCCTGAGGTACTGTACATTGATATGAGTTTGATCATATTTTAGAATAATTGGATTATGGGATTGCATGGTAGAAACAGAAATGTGATCAATAAATTACTATTGTAAATGTATCTTCCAACTATCAATTGAAATCCACTTCCCCATGTCTGGCATATCCATCAAATGGCTTGTCAGCCATAGATCAAATATTCCTATTGGGAGAGATTGATCGAAAAAAATCAATCATATATCACATGTGCAATTCGTTTCGTCCCAAATTCGTTTTTTAACAAATTTCGACAAATTCGTTACTTTGGAAACATCCGAATTAATGAAAACCCATTTAACAAATTTTTCTGAATATTCGTAAATCCGAAGATTCGAAAACTCGAAAATCTGAAAACCCGAAAATTTGAAAATCTGAAATAACGAACTATTAAATTATAGGTATTGGAATTTCCTTTCAAATTTGTCTGTTAGGGAACGTAACGAATACAAATATATCCGAAGTTACAATGCCATATCTAAAGGAATGGAAAGTAATGAATGAATATTAATAACAATAATATTAATAATAATACAAATTTTTTATTACTATTATTTATTATTAATTTGTTCCATTCCATTTGTTTAGATGCGGCATTCGTTATTTTGGATAATTCATTACTTCGGATAAATTTGTATTTGTTATGTTCACTAACAGCCAAATTTGAAAGGAAATTCCAATACCTAGAATAGTTAGTAAGTTATTCTTTCGTATTTTCGTATTTTCTTTCTTATTTTCAGATTTTTGGATTTTTGAATTTATGAATTTTCGAATTTTCGAATTTACGAGATTACGGATTTTTGCATTTTCAAATTTACGAATTTTCAAATTTACGCATTAACGAAATTCTGAATTTTCAAATTTATGAATTTACGAATTTTCAAATGTATGAACTTGAAAGGAAATTCCAATACCTATAATGTAATAGTTAGTAATTATTAGTTAGTTAGTAAGTTATTCTTTCGAATATTCAGATTTTCTCTTTCTTATTTTCGGATTTTCGAATTTATGAATTTACGAATTTTTTCGAATTTTTGAATTTAGGAAATTACGAATTTTCTCATTTACGAAATTATGGATTTTCACATTTTAAAATTTACGAATTTTCAAGTTTTCAAATTTACGACTTAACGAAATTACGAATTTTAAAACGTAAAAATTTCCGAATCTCCAAATTTTCTAATTTTTGAATTTTCAAATTCATGAATTCATGACTTTATGAATTTTCGAATTTTTGAATTTTTGAACTTTTGAATTCATGAATTTACGAATTTTCGAATTTATGAATTTACGAATTTTTGAATTTACGAATTTTCGAATTTATGAATTTATGAATTTATGAATTTACGAATTTTCAAATTTATGAATTTACGAATTTTTAAATTTTCGAATTTTCTAATTTATGAATTTTCTAATTTATGAATTTTCTAATTTATGAATTTATGAATTTACGAACTGCGATCATAACGAATGACCCGGAAAACGATGTCTATATCACAGCAGTGTGGTCCCTATTGCAGAGGATATTCTATGGTGATTACATTGTAACAATACACCTTCTCCTGGAAGCGGTGAAGGATACAAAGTTTTATACAAACTTCGAGACTTGTGAAGCTTCTATGAGATTTCGGTGATTGGATTTACATCTACTGTGACCGCAGAGCACCTTTAAGAGGGAAAACTCTCTCCGCACTTCACAGCAGAGCTGAGATTGACCCGATAGAGAACTCGTTATTCAATATTAATCTACCTGCGCGGGATGGGCAAAGTGAAAATAATTGGGTAATTCTATCTTTTCCAAGCCGGCAAGGAAGAAGAAAAAAAAAATCAAAAAAACAGTAATGATTTAAACATGAGCGAATCTCCTTCACGCCGTTCGCAGAGGTCACCGGAAAAAAGTTTACAGGTCACGTGAAAGACTGCTGATAAAAAATGCAGGCGCGTGTAAAAGATTTATAAGTGAGAAACGCGTGACGCTATGTAGCCCGGAATGTGAAATGACATTTTAGCGCAGAAGAGACATCCCGCAGGACAGTCTTCCGAGAGCCCCGGGAAGTCTTAAAGTGGCATCTTTCAGAAAGCAGAAGCATCAGATGTGCCAAGCCCCGCCGAGGATTAAGTGGCATCGATAAATCACGGGGAAAAAAAGGGGTCAGCGCCGCTGAGTCCATAAGTCCACAGAGGGAAGAGTGGTGACAAAACTCGGGGGCACTTCTAGGGCAGAGGGCAGATTTAGGGCACGTCTCCCAGGCTTCCCGACCAGTCATGGTGTCCTTCTACTCCCGTTACTTTACTAAACACAATGTAGCCGCCATTCCATTAACATTACAATCAAAGCCAGGAGAACACAAGAGCTTCATCCTAAAGAGAAATCTACTAAACTGGTCACATTGCAATGTTAGTAATAAAAAATAGAGTGAAAGAAACAAACACCAAGGCCAAGTACACATTAGGGGGGAGATTTACTAAAACGGGAGCACTCAGAATCTGGTGAAGCTGTGTATGGTAGCCAATCAGCTTCTAACTTCAGCTTGTTCAATTAACCGCTTAAGCCCCGGAAGGATTTACCCCCTTCCTGACCAGGCCCTTTTTTTGCGATGCGGCACTGCGCCGCTTTAACTGACAATTGCGCGGCCGAGCGGCATTACACCCAAACAAAATTGACGTCCTTTTTTTCCTGCACAAATAGAGCTTTCTTTTGGTGGTATTTGATCGCCTCTGCGGGTTTTATTTTTTGCGCTATAAACAAAAAGAGAGCGACAATTTTGAAAAAAAAACAATACTTTTTACATTTTGCTATAACAAATATCCCCAAAAAATATATAAAAAACAAATTTCTTTCTCAGTTTAGGCCGATATGTATTCTTCCACATTGGTAAAGAAAAAAATAAGCAATAAGCGTATATTGATTGGTTTGCGGAAAAGTTATGGCGTCTTCAAAATAGGGGATAGATTTATGGCATCTTTGATATTAACTTTTTTTTATTAGTAATGGCGGCGATCTGCGATTTTTATCGTGACTGCGACATCATGGCGGACAGATCGTACTCTTTTGACACTATTTTGGGACCATTGTCATTTATACAGCGATCAGTGCTATAAAAATGCACTGATTACTGTGTAAATGACACTGGCAGGGAAGGGGTTAAACACTAAGGGGCGATCAAGGGGTTAAGTGCGCCTTAGAGAGGTGTTCTAAATGTAGGGGGGATGGGCTACCACTGACATGACAGCGATCGATGTTCCCAATGGCAGAGAGCATTGATCACTGCCATGTCACTAGGCAGAACGGGGAAAGGCCTTGTTTACATTGGCATCTCCCCGTTCTGCGGCTCCGTGACACGATTGCGGGCCCCCGGCGGACATCGACTCCGCGGGACCCGCGGGCACAGTCACGGAGTACCACAATGCCGCAATTTAAAGGGGACGTACCTGTTCGCCCATTTGCCCAGCTGTGCCATTGTGCCGACGTACATCGCCGTGCGCTGGTCGGCTAGTGGTTAATAAACAATAAAGCTTGCTAAAACGCGTAGAGTGTACATCGCTCTCCATGTTCCTCCTCAGCAAAACTCTGACTTTAATGTATTTCAGCTCTCAGCATAAAACTTCTCAATAAGTTCACCTTGTCAGCATCCCTCGGCATTCCGGAACAGTCACCCGCCGTCTGCAGTGATTTGACCAGCAGGAAGGCTCCTATGTCACTGCAGGAAGTGGCTGGATACTTCTGAATTATTATGCGCGGCGGAGGAGGAGAGCTGAGGTTTAATTAATAATTGGGTGATTAATGCAACCATTGGATACCCAGATCACTGCAAAGAAATTTCAGACGCGAAAGTTCCAGGAACCAACAAGCTTGTTTAAAGGGGACCTGTCGTAAAGATATATTTTTTTTCATGTTAAAGTGCAGCAATGCTCAGTGATGTGTGACTGTAATACTTCCAGGGATTTATTACCAATCATAGAGATCACACTACTCCCCCACAGACAATGCTTTCTTCTGCTTTGCTCTCCAGAAGGACGGAGCCATTATTATTTAGCGAAAAACTAGAAAAACTGCGCTCGTGAATAACTAAACGTGTAGATAGCAGCAACACTGACATGAGATATAATCACATAGACAAGTAAATAGAGACAAGAAGAAGAAGTCCTATTGCAACGAAACCGGTCGGGTTTAAGGCATCGTTTCCTGTTATTGTGTTTGGATTGAGCCCCGTTGTTTTGGCTGATGACGTTTTTTACTTCCAATGTCTAGATTGGAAGTAAACCTCTGGGGGGATCTAGGATGGAAAAGGACTTGGGGGTCCTAGTAGATGATAGGCTCAGCAATGGCATGCAATGCCAAGCTGCTGCTAACAAAGCAAACAGAATATTGGCATTAAAAAGGGGATCAACTCCAGAGATAAAACGATAATTCTCCCACTCTACAAGACTCTGGTCCGGCCGCACCTGGAGTATGCCGTCCAGTTCTGGGCACCAGTCCTCAGGAAGGATGTACTGGAAATGGAGCGAGTACAAAGAAGGGCAACAAAGCTAATAAAGGGTCTGGAGGATCTTAGTTATGAGGAAAGGTTGCGAGCACTGAACTTATTCTCTCTGGAGAAGAGACGCTTGAGAGGGGATATGATTTCAATGTCCAAATACTGTACTGGTGACCCCACAATGGGGAGAAAACTTTTTCGTGGAAGGGAGTTTAACAAAACACGTAGCCACTCATTAAAATTAGAAGAAAAGAGGTTTAACCTTAAACCACATAGAGGGTTCTTTACTGTAAGAGCGGCCAGGATGTGGAATTCCCTTCCACAGGCGGTGGTCTCAGCGGGGAGCATCGATAGTTTCAAGAAACTATCAGATAAGCACCTGAATGACCACAACATACAGGGATATACAATGTAATACTGACATATAATCACACACATAGGTTGGACTTTTTCGACCTCACCTATTATGTAACTATGTAATGGCATGTCAGTGCATTACTTGAATAAAACCAAATTTTAAGGATATACACTATGTGGCGTTTATCTCTTTACTGATACATTCCACTGGATACCACGATCTGAGACCAGAGGAGTATCGTTTTCCATGTGACAATTGGATGATCCCTCTGCTCTTTGTATATACTGAGGAACAACCGTGGATGGAGCATATGAGATTTATGAGCCCCTTTTGACCACCTGTAATAGGTGGTCAACACTCTCTGGTAAGAGTACATCCAAACTTATGGTGGTGGTGTATTCACATGGTGGAGGAGCTGAGTGAATAAGAGCTTCTGCAGATATGCATACTGTGAAGGCATTTCATTGATGCCGTTTTGAAGACACATGGACTGATTTGCATTTTTCATTATTATTTAGGCATCATCCAGGGTTAGCATCTATTTCCCAGACTGATATGCCGGCTCAGAGATCACATAAATACAGCACAATACATCCACATGGCCCATATATAACATTTCCTATTTTTTTTTGCTCATGTCGGTGTCGTCGTTAAAATGAATATGAGGCTCTTTTATGAAAAAAAAATGACCATGTAGACTGAGGGGAGCACTGCAAGTTAAGCAAAGCAGGTAAATCTTATTTTAAAATGCCAAGAATATCTTGCCCTTCATTGAAGACCTACCATTATGATAGGCATTCTCACTGGAAAATGGTAAGACTCAGGAGGCAGGAGAAGGTAGTCAGGAATCTCCCGCACTTCATTAAAGACCCACAAATATGATAGGCATTCACATTGGATTACAATAAGACTCAGAAGTCAGAAGAAGGTGGCCAAGAATCTTCTGCCCTTTACTGAAGACCCCTTATTATGATAGGCATCCTCATTGGAAAATGGCAACACTCAGAAAGCAGGAGAAGGTGGCCATGAATCTCTTGCACTTCGCTGAAGACTCAAATATATGATAGGCATCCTCATTGGAATAAAGTAAGACTCAGAAGTCAGGAGAAGGACGCCATGAATCTTCTGCTCTTTATTGAAGACCTACCATTATGATAGGCACCCTCATTAGAATATGGTAACACTCAGAAAGCATGAGAAGGTGGCCATGAATCTCCTGCACTTCGTTGATGACCCAAATCTATGATAGGCATCCTCATTGGAATAAAGTAAGACTCAGAAGTCAGGAGAAGGACGCCATGAATCTTCTGCCCTTTATTGAAGACCTACCATTATGATAGGCACCCTCATTAGAACATGGTAACACTCAGAAAGCATGAGAAGGTGGCCATGAATCTCCTGCACTTCGTTGATAAACCAAATCTATGATAGGCATCCTCATTGGAATAAAGTAAGACTCAGAAGTCAGGAGAAGGACGCCATGAATCTTCTGCCCTTTATTGAAGACCTACCATTATGATAGGCACCCTCATTAGAACATGGTAACACTCAGAAAGCATGAGAAGGTGGCCATGAATCTCCTGCACTTCGCTGATGACCCAAATGTATGATAGGCATCCTCCTTGGAATAAAATAAGACTCAGAAGTCAGGAGAAGGACGCCATGAATCTTCTGCCCTTTATTGAAAACCTACCATTATGATAGGCACCCTCATTAGAATATGGTAACACTCAGAAAGCAGGAGAAGGTGGCCAGTAATCTCCTGCACTTTAATAAAGACCCACAACTATGATAGGCATCCTCATTGGAAAACAGTGAGGCTCAGAATTCAGGAGAAAGGTGGCCAGGAATCTTCTGTCCTTGGTTGAAGACCTATCACTATGTGTAGCACCCTCCTAGGTAGGTTGGTAGGATGATAGGTCGATTTAGTTATTTTTTTCTCCTCTGTAATCATCGGAGCAGCTATTGATTTCTCTGGGCTTTTCTAAATCTCCCAGGCTGCAGCTTTGATTGCTTTCCCCTGCATTCTGGAGGCTTCCAGAACATAGAGAGTCAAATGGACAGCTTAAATATATATTGACATACAAAAAGAGCTGATATGAAATGGGTAGAGGTAGTGTCTCAGTCCCAAAGTAGTATGCATACAACAAAAAATAATTAGCCCACGAGACTTTTAAAGAGCCACTCCTCAAACAAAATACATAAAAAATATGAAAAATGTATTCACATACATTTAAAATCCACATACAACATAATAACTTTGTAATGAACATCAATGCATAAATAGTGGATCACATGAAAAAAACTTTTTTGATAGGACCTACAAATGCCATAAAGATACCACCATCAATCTGGAGCAACTGTGCAACTAATCTCGGCGCGTTTCGGGAGAGGCACAGGGGAGTATCTGGAGATAAAAACATGAATGAATAAAGAGGGAGGAAAAAATTTTTTTTTTTTTTTTAAATTAATTGAAATAAAATATATATGTATTGTATAAAAATTATACTGTAATGTATTCAACTTACGGTTAATTGCAGGATGCTTGCCAACTCACGCAATGGTGGTCAGGCTGCAAGGTTTATGAAAAAACTCATATATAGCCATGTATATGGTACCCCAAAAGGGAAAAAGGAAAATCAATAAAGCCTGCCAAGAGGTCCACTATTCTTCCCCCGGGAGCTGTGAAGGGGGCGAGGAGATGACAAAAAAGGGATGTGCTCACAAACAGGAGCCCTGGCCATTGATGTTGGATCCAGCAAGGGAAGAAAAACGCCACACACCTAAAACAATCAATAATAATGCTCCATGAGGTGAAACGTATATGTGTCTATGTACAAGGAAACAAATCCAGTATTATAGTTTTATAATGACTATATGTGATTTTGCACCATGAACCTATTTACTACTCCAACCTCTCTCCTGTTACGAGTTCTAGAAGCAATACATCTTAATAAAACATTCCCTAGATTGTTCATTGGACCTGAATGAATGCACTGTGTGATTGGTGGCCTCTGCACTGTTTGGGGAAGAACCAGTTGAATCAGCAGTTCCTACAGAATAGCAATGCATGGGCATCCTCATTAAAAAACAGTAAGGCTCAGAATTATAGAGAAGATGGCCAGGAATTTCTTGGCATTGGTTGACGACCTATCACTATAAAAATCATCCTCATTGGAAAACAGAAGGCCTCTGGATGCAGGAGAAAGTGGCCAAAAATGTACTGCCATTAATTGAAGACCCACCACTATGATAGGCATCCTCATTAGATAACAGTAAGACTCTAGAGGCAGGAGAAGGTGGCCAGGTATCTCCTGCCCTTGATTGAAGACCTATCACTATGATAATCATACTCATTGGAAAATGGTAAGACTCTGGAGGCAGGAGAAGGGGGCCAGGATTCTCGTGCCCTTGATTGAGGACCTATCACTATGGTAATCATCCTGATTGGAAAATGGTAAGACTCTGGAGGCAGGAAAAGGTGGCTAAGAATCTCCTGCCCTTGACTGAAGACCCACGACTATGATAGGCATCCTCACTGGAAAACAGTACAGTTCAGGAGGCAGGAGAAGGTCGGGATGGGTTCCTGACTGTGGGAGCACAGCATTTCTTGGATAATGGTCCTCTGGGTACTGATAGCATGGGTTTTCAAGGGTTTCATGTAACCTGTAACTAGGCAAAAGCTCTCAGTTCGCTCCGGGCACAGGTTCGATATGAACTTTGTTTGTTTTGGGCATTTCTCCAAATGGCTGACTTTTAGCACATTTGGTAGGAACCATCTAGTAGCATTTTTGCTACCGCTACCATATATGACAGCTTCCTCTGTCAATGGTTGTTACCAACCATTGGAGAGACCAGTGATGTCACCATGCCCATTTGTTTGCTGGCCAGGAATCCCCAGCCACAAGGGGACAGTGATAGTGCTGACATCACTGACCAAATATGGCCACATGGCCATATTGGTAAATTATATCACTGGTTATACTCTGCTCCTTTGTCTACATTTAGTAGCGGGAACTGGATCTGTCATTTACAGCAAGTGTAGAGACGCGGGCATTTTCTTTCAGTGAGTTGGCAGGAGTTGTTCATCATAATTAATGTGGATCTGCATTGCTAGACAATGTGATTGATGATGGGACTTTTTTTTTTAAATATTTTTATTAAAGGACTTGCCAAAAAGTTACATAGTTACATAGTTACATAGTAGGTGAGGTTGAAAAAAGACACAAGTCCATCAAGTCCAACCTATGTGTGTGATTATGTGTCAGTATTACATTACATATCCCTGTATATTGCAGTCATTCAGGTGATTATCTAATAGTTTCTTGAAGCTATCAATGCTCCCCGCTGAGACCACCGCCTGTGGAAGGGAATTCCACATCCTTGCCGCTCTTACAGTAAAGAACCCTCTACGTAGTTTAAGGTTAAACCTCTTTTCTTCTAATTGTAATGAGTGGCCCCGAGTCTTATTAAACTCTCTTCTGCGAAAAAGTTTTATCCCTATTGTGGGGTCACCAGTACAGTATTTGTAAATTGAAATCATATCCCCTCTCAAGCGTCTCTTCTCCAGGGAGAATAAGTTCAGTGCTCGCAACCTTTCCTCATAACTAAGATCCTCCAGACCCTTTATTAGCTTTGTTGCCCTTCTTTGTACTCGCTCCATTTCCAGTACGTCCCTCCTGAGGACTGGTGCCCAGAACTGGACAGCATACTCCAGGTGCGGCCGGACCAGAGTCTTGTAGAGCGGGAGAATTATCGTTTTATCTCTGCAGTTGATCCCCCTTTTAATGCATGCCAATATTCTGTTTGCTTTATTAGCAGCAGCTTGGCATTGCATGCCATTGCTGAGCCTATCATCCACTAGGACCCCCAGGTCCTTTTCCATCATAGATTCCCCCAGAGGTTCTCCCCCCAGTGTATAGATTGCATTCATATTTTTGCCACCCAAATGCATTATTTTACATTTTTCTACATTGAACCTCATTTGCCATGTAGTCGCCCACCCCATTAATTTGTTCAGGTCTTTTTGCAAGATTTCCACATCCTGCGGAGAAGTTATTGCCCTGCTTAGCTTAGTATCGTCTGCAAAAAAGTGTGTGTCTTTATTTAAACTTTACACTTTTGTACCCCTAGGTATCCTTTACTCTGTCACATTGGAGAGGGGTCATATTTTTTAAAGGGGGCTTCCACATTTTAGACAAGTACCTTGCTTGCAGACCTCCACAACCACCGGGCCAGGGTTGTGGAGAACAGGCCCTTGGCAAACTACCCTCCATGACCCCTACTTATGTTGAGGGCATGTGGCCTAGTATGGTTCAAAAAGCCAAAAGTGCAAAGAGCGCCACTTTATTAACCTTTATCCTACTTCTTGACCAAAATGCCCCCAAAATCCCCCACTTCCCAGACAGTCCTTATTTTCTAATGCATCTTGCGGCAACAAAAGCTCCCAATCAAGATCAATGCATTCATGATGCAAATTTATGTTAGCAAAAAGAAATTGCTCATCAACACCCGCGTGATCTATCTGCAGCACACAATGGTTAATGAAATGCACAGAAATCGCATTAGGCATTCTGATAAATTATCTCAAAGTTATAAAATTGTCAGACGCATGCCTGAAAAATAACACCCATCTGTGGCAAACCCACTATGGCGCATTCTCTTTTCTTTTGCACGGAAGGACGCCAATGAAGGCTCGGTGACGTTAAAGGATGCCCCGCTACCAGGATTACTCGTTTATTAACATCATTAGTTTGCTGTATGCTACCGCTGCTTTCTAGAATGGAAAAAACAGAATCAAAGGCACTTGGTTATTAGGAATGCAGGATGTCTGTAGGTAAATTTAATCAGCTCTTCCTTCGTTCTGCGGCCGCCAATGAACTAGAATTATGGCAAAGCGCGTCACCTGAAATCCGTGCAATAATATTTCACCTATGTATTTTTAAAATTTCCTTCGCATTTTATGAATCTCCAATAATTCAGCCTAAAGAAGTTGTGATTTGAATGTTCCAAACAGAACATGATTCTTCTAAGCCGAGCAGAAACCCCACAGAGGGACATACGATTGTTTGCAAATTCCCTGTCTAGAACACAAATAGAGAAGTTAATTTAAAATCCCAGTATACCTGTGGTCATATCAATCTTATAAACCTTCCAAGATGTGTGGAATGTGACAGAAGAGGCAGCAAACCATTAATATTTAGATTCAAGTGAAAAACTAACATCTGTAGGTAAGCCAACGCGCTTTGGTAGTTACACCTAACAGTCTTCCCTTCACATCAGACTCCCCCATCACCACAGAGTCCTCCCATCACAGATCCCCCAATCACACATTCCCCAATCATACAGTTCCCTCATTACAAAGCCCCCCGGTCATACAGTCCCTCCATCACAAATCCCCCGGTCACACAGTCCCCCTATCACAGAGCCTACCATCACAAGTCCACCCCATCACAAAGCCCCTGATCACAAAGTTCCCCCCATCACAGAGCCCCCCAAACACACAGTCCTCCCATCACAGAGCCCCCCAAACACACAGTTCACCCATCACAAAGACCCCCAATATCAAAGTCCCCCCACCACAAAGACCCCCAATCACAAAGACCTCCAATCACAAAGTCCCCCAATCACAAAGACCCCCCATCACAAAGACCCCCAATCACAGTGTCCTCCCATTACAGAGCCCCCCACACAGTTTCCCCATCACACAGTCCCCTCTTTACATCAGAGCCCTTACTTTTTGGCTCCAGCTTGGAAGTGGAGGAAGTCTAGAGGAAGCAAATTTCCATCTTCACTTGAATTGTGGGGGTGGCCCTGCATGTCACCTGCCCTAGCTCAAAGTCATGCACTGTCATGATACAGGTGAGCCAGCCACCATCACAATAGCAATGAATGATGTTATGCGTCCTAGCCCCAGAGCATCATTGGTTGTTATGGGCTGGTGACTGGCCCACTGACACCATGTCAACTCATGATGCTAATCCGGGGCAAACTGTGTCCCATGCTTGCGGTATCCCAGGGAACCCAAGCATCACCCTGGATGAGAACCACTGATCTAGAGCAGCCTTTCTCAACCTGCTTACAATGGGACATTAGAAGGATGAAAGTGCCACAAAGTTCAAAGTCTGGTAAGAATTTTATTTTATGACACAATATTGAGAAATCCAACACGTTTAGGGGCCTCACCCCCCACCCACCTTTAATCAGCGCTTGTGTGTTGGCAGTAAATTCCTAGTTATACTGGAGTTGTATATCCCAATGGATATCCCAAAATAATCTGTGTCACTAAACTGACGGCCATGTTTTACCATGGAGAAACGCTTGAAATACTTTTCAGGTTACAGGAAACCCAAGCTAACCATGTTGTTATCTACAGCTTATGGTACAGTAGCCACCCCAGACTGGTAGCCAATGAGGGAAGGACTCCCTTACGTTGCTGTTCATTGAGAAGAATGCCCAGTGTAGATTCCTTATACCTTGGGTACAGTGGTGGACTCCTTACATCAGTGGTCAGTGGGGAGAATGTTGCTTTTACAGAGAGCTAACATTCATCATTGGTGCCAGTGGTTACTGTGCATACCTGAGAAATCAGTGGAGAAGCTCCACTGGTTCCATGTCACCAGCTCTGCACAGTGGTGTTGGTGTCAGACCCCATCAAGCAGGAGATCCATCTACCACCACTTTTTAAGGAACCACTAGCAACTTATGGAGGAACCCTAGGTTTCGAGGAACCTTGGTTGAGAAAAACTGATCTAGACCAACCAGGTCCACCATCATCTTTATTTCAGAGTCTACGTCTTCCAACAGCATGGAGCCCCGGTGTTGGGGGAATTATTGTAACTGCTGAAATGCAATGGCACCTCTACCAAATGTGTACATGGATATCAAAGGGACTCTTGACCCAAGCACAAGATGTGGTGGCTGTATTAGTTTTTTCCTTTATTTCACCTGGTGATTCTGCCAGGAACACACGTCCTGTCCTATGGTGATAATGCTCACATGCTGTACTGTATCTATAAAGAATTAGTGTTGTCAGCTCAGGACTACCAAAACCTCCCTCTTTCCTCATCTCTATAATGGGGGACTGCAGGGTTCGCTACTATCTCACAGTCCAAGTAATCGAGGTATTCACAAAATAATTAGGTCCTGATCAAGTGGCAGATAACCTCTGATTTACTAAAGCTGTTTATCAACATCAAGTCAAATCTGGGTGAGTTGCCCTCAGCACAAGCCAGACTTCAAGTAGAGATATACTTTATAGATATGTATATATATATATATATATATATATATATATATATATATATATATATATATATATATATATATATATTTTTTTTTTTTTTTTCTTTGTGACAGTAGGACATGCTGTCACGGTAAAATTGGTAGTTTGGGGGACACAGGGTATGCACATTTGCTTGGTGCAAGACTGCAGAGCATAGATGAGGACTGGAGAAGACTACTTTCACAGCTTTCTCCAGGTTTTGGTATTCCGTCATGGGGCTCTGTAGTTTGGAGATTCCAAAGTGTCCTGGGTGGGACGGGATCTCCAACCCTGTGTCCAGACTTTGTAGATGACCAGCAGGGTGTGTGCTCAGATGAGCATAGCCCCTATAATGAGTTTATTGGAATACCTCAGGGCTCCCAGTTGGAGACTGCTCCACACCAAGAGACAGGAGGCCTCCAGGAGTCAGAGGGGCTGCAGAAGGCAGACAGAACATGTGTGACTGCAAGAGGCAGTAAAATGGCCTGAGGACTAAGGCCAGAGTGGAGCTGTGGGCGCTAAAGTAAAGCCGTTTACATTGAAGGATCCAGTGGTCTGTGTGACCAGGATAAATAGCAGAAGTACTGCTACAGAGAGCCAGGTGGGCTAGCATTTTCTGTTGTGTGTATTTGCTAGAGAAGAACCCCTGCGTGGGAAACCGTTATGTTATGGACTTTTATTTGCCTTTTTAATTAAAATGGGCTACCATGCCCTAAAAATATAGTTCTTGACTGGTTTGAATTACTGGCAAAAGCATCTACTACAAGAGCTAAACAACCCCCCAACTTTACAATGTATACCAGTTTTCACAGAGTTAAAGCCACATTTTTACTGTATAAAACCATATAGTCATACTGCCCACATAAATATAAAGCCAAAATAGCAAGGGGTAGGCATCCAGAATCAATTGAGTTGGTCTACACGTTTCGCAGATCGCCCAGATTCTTCAAGACCTAGGATTTTTATTCTATCAGCACAATGATTATAACTTTCAATATTTTATTACAAAAACAGAACATCAAATTAAATCAAATAAAAACATAATAACTCAAAGAATCAAACAGAATAAATAGAATTCCCAAAGAAAATACATTATTTAAATCACTGTACAACACTGAGAGGCATGTTGCAGTCTGATCACTGAGAAGGAGACTGAGAAAATGCTTCCTCCCGTCTGCAGCAGACTGATGGCATCATCTCAGCCTTGGCAAAGTCATGGATGGCTCTCTTAATAATAAAAAGTATGCTTTTTATTTTTGGAAAACTATACTATTGCTGTATATATTGTTACATGCCTGGAATGTATTTGGGTGGACTTATACATTAAGCAAATCACGCAATATAACGATTTACAAGCATCTTCCAGAATACACACTGTTACAGTATTAGTGCTTTTCCCTTCACCAGTTTTATAAGTTTTGGCAGTTGGAAAAGTTGCTCAGATTTCATCCTCCCAATCCTCTTTTTTCTGTCCTTCACTCTTATTAAACGAGTGCCGCTACCTTGGCTGGCAGACATATGAGATATTTGGGTGGCAGGGTGACTTCCAGGCATTGGCTGCAGGGGATGGATGTGTCTTTGAAAAAGTGAATACATTAGCAGTGCTGGGATCGGACAGAGAAAATACGTATTTTGCCGCCTGCAGCTACAGAACTGAAAAGAAATGAGTTCTCCCTAGAAAGTTCCCGAAGACTTTTTAGTTCCCATGAAGTTTTGCGACCCAATGTCTGCATTTCGCAAATGTCGACATATCAATCTAATAGCCAGACCCACACACGTTTTCTTTTTTTGCAATTTTTTTTTTTATTTATACCTAATTAGGATGTTTAAAGTGTTTCTCAGCCTTAGTATGCAAAATCTAAAATGTAAGAAACCTAAATGTTATAAGTGGCAAACCTGAGCTTCAAACAATGTACAGAACCACCTTGATGAAATTAACTTCACATCAGAGGTCCCCTATCAAATCAGAGGTCCCTCATCACATCAGAGGTCCCCCATCACATCAGAACCCACCTTTGCATCAAAACCCACCCTTTACATTAGAGCTTGCCATCCCATCAGAGGTCTCCTCTTCACAATACAGGTCCCCAATCACATCAGAGATCCCCATCACATCAGAGGTCTCCCCTTCACATCAGAGGACCCTCATTACATCAGAGGTCCCCCATCACATCAGTGGTCCCCCCCATCACATCAGAGGTCTTCCCATCACATCAGAGTTCCCCAATCACATCATAACCCACCCTTTACATCAGAGCCCACTCTTTACATCAGAGGTCCCTCTTCACATCAGAGGACCCTCATTACATCAGAGGTCCCCCATCACATCAGAGGTCCCCAATCACATCAGAGCCCACCCTTTACATCAGAGCTCCCCATCACATCAGAGGTCTCCTCTTCACATCACAGGACCCCAATCACATCAGAGGTCCCCATTCACATTAGAGCCCACCCACTACGTCAGAGATCCCCATCACATCAGAGGTCTCCCGTTCAAATCAGAGGACCCTCATTACATCAGAAGTCCCCATTCACATCAGAGACCCCTTCGCATCAGAGCCCACCCTCTACATCACATCCGCAATTACAAAGGCCCCCATCACAAAGCCCCCAAATCATACAGGCCCCCATCACAGAGCCCCCCCAAGCACGCAGTTTCCCCATCACAGAGCCACCTAATCATACAGTCCCCTCCTTTTCACAACAGAGTCCTACCTTTAGACTCTTGCAGTGTGGCAGAAGGCGGAAGGTGGAGGAGGTCTGGAGAAGGCGGTCTTCCATCTTCTCCTTAATGCTGGGGGCAACTCTGCCCTAAGCCTAACCTGGATCAGAATCATACTTTGCCGTGGTGTGTGTGAGTTGGCCACCATCACCATTGCAGTTATTATGGTTCGGGCGGCTTACTCGCCCGCACCATGTCAACTCATGATGCTGATTCAATTCAAACTGGGTCCCGTGCTTACAGCACCCAGGGTAAACGCAAGCAGCACCCTGCTTCTCAAATTGGTACGAGAAATGTCTCATGACAAGCATCCTACTACTACTAAACTACACTCTAAAGCAAGGGTCTCCAAACTTTCTGAACAAAGGGACAGTTTACTGTCCTTGAGGCTTTAGAGGTCCCAGACTGTGGCCAGTGAGATTAGAAAATGCTGTAGTGTTGGTGAGAGGGTACAGTGCCCCATCATTGGTGTCAATGGGAGAAATAGTGCCAAATGATTGGTTTTAGTGGAAGGAATAGTGCCCTATTGTCGGTATCAGTGGAAGGAATGGTGCTCCATTATTGGTATTTAAAGTAGGAATGGTGCCCCATCATTAGTGCCTATGGGAGGAAAGGTGCCCCATCATTAGTGCCTATGGGAGGAAAGGTGCCCCATCATTGGTATCTGTGGGAGGAATGGTACCCCACCATTGGTGTCTGTGGTAGAAATGGTGCCCTATCATTGGTGTCTGTGGGAGGAATGGTACCCCATAGTTGGTGCTGTGGGAAGAATGGTGCTCCATCATTGGTATCAGTGGATAGAATAGGGCCCCAAGGGCCAGAAAGGCAGGCAAGGGGCCCCATCCAGCCCAAGGGCTGCAGTTTGGAGACCACTGGTCTAAAGGATGATCACTATGCATCCACATCAGTCTGATGTTGTGTAATAAGATGGAGCTTACTTCGTGCCAGTTTGGGAACCATTGGGAGGGGCTCCTTATAATGTGATCACCACAGCGGTCACACGATCGGGAAGCCACTCCAACTCGTGGCATTAAAGCCCACTTGGGGGGCTGCCAGGAGTCAGTGCAAACAAACATTGAGAACCCTTGTGCATTTTTGGGGCCATTTGTCATGTATTGATTGGTGGAAGCAGACATGCTGGAAGGTGGTCACCTGACAATGAACAAGTTGAATTTGGAGTTTTGTCCACACAGAACGCTGAACAGCTGCCACCGTAATGAGAACCGTGTACTCCTAATAGTAATTCTAATATAAATGCTGTTAATATAACCAACATATGTAGGAAGGTCAGAGAGATATTTGTGATATGATTAGTCATGAGTGAAACAAGCTGTTCAGTTTCATCATGTCTCCTATAGAATGTCTCAGGAGAATATCTATTTCCATCACCACAGAATATACCAGGGATATTTGTGGGGTAACCAAAGAGCACCTGCCATGCATGGACAGTTTAGGTGCCATGTAATCAAAAATTTAACACACACCTCATATGTTCCCGCAATCAATAACTTCACAGTTTAGTATAGAAATCCTCTGGTGTTGTGATAAAGTGAGGTATGGGTGATAACAAAAATATCGGTCTCAATATCCTACTATCAGGTATTTCAAGAGCAATAGTTTTTAAATATTTGGACTCTGAGGCTTTATTTGGATATTCCACGTCCAGAGTATATAAAGAATTATGTGTGCATACTAATGGTTAGATCTCAAATTGTCCTTTGCAGTTTTAGTGGTGTACGACTGGTTCCACTGTCTTACCCATTATGAAAACTCAGGAACTAGTTGGTCACCTCATTAACATATGATCTTTGAAGTCATATTAGTTAAAATATGGATTTTTGCCAGGGGAAAGTTTTTAATTGAAATGGATGAAAGAAACCCGCCATTAGTTCTTTCTTCCCCGATATGCTGTAGATGTTGACATCAGAGCTAAAAACGCCAAGGTCAAACAAAGTTTCTGTAGAAACAAAAGCTGATGAAGATCAATCTCCCTCTAAGCAAAAAGAAAAGATTACTACAAATACAAGTCTGGTTTGTTCTCAGGTATGGCACAGAAACATTTCCCTCACAATGTCTTAAAAAATAAAAATCACAAGTTTTGAATTGTGGTGCTACAGGATAAGCTTAAAAACCAGCTGGACAGACATGATCATGTATGAAGAGGTTCTAAAAAGAGTCAATGAAGCAAACCCATGTCTGTTAGATGGAATATTGAAGAGAAAAGAGTTAATCTTTGGCCCAACTCTATTGAAGAGGAGCTATGCAAGATTGTGGAAGGATAGGGAAAGAAGAACATGGTGGATGGATGGGTGGAGGACATAAAGATAACATGGTGGACGTCTGACATAAAGGAGAATATGGCAGATGGATGACATAAAGAAGAACATGATGGATGGAGAACATAAAGAACATGGTGGATGGAGCACATAAAGGAGAACATGTTGGATGGAGTACATAAAGGAGAACATGTTGGATGGAGTACATAAAGGAGAACATGTTGGATGGAGGACATAAAGGAGAACATGTTGGATGGAGGACATAAAGGAGAACATGTTGAATGGAGGACATAAAGAAGAACATGGTGGATGAAGGACTGTGAGGAAAGGGTTCACCTGCTGGTGGCACTGTTGCTCCCAGATCTATAGGCTGCAGTTCCAGTGTCCACCAGCAGGTGTCCCTCAGCAGCCAGAAGCTTACATCATCTCATGCAATCAGTCATCACCTGATGCTGGTTGCAGGAAGTGTATTTAAACCCTGTCCATGTTCTTCACTGCTGCCTTGGGGTTCTGTCTCCATGTGCCCCTGACCTGCGTTCCTTTGTTCCTGATACTGGACCCTGATCCCGACCCTGCAGCCTGATTCCTTCCTACCTGATCGCTCCGTCTCCTGTTTCCCTCTCCCTGTCCTGTCTTGTTCCCGACTACCTCTGCTTGATCTCCCGTGTATGACCCTGGCTCTGTTATGACTATGATTCGTTTATCCTGTTTCCTGTATATACTTGGTTTTGGTAGTTGTTCATTTTGTGTCACTATTGTTTGGTTATCTGGTTTTGCTTTACACAGTTTTGATACATTGGAGGTGCATTTACATTTGTGTTATTCACTTATTTTTAAATAAATTATATTATTTTACACTTTACTTGAGCCTGATATTCTCTGTGGCAGTCTACACATTTCTGGTCACACCTGTTCCTGACAAGGACATAAAGAAGAACATGGTGCATGAAGGACATAAAGGAGAACATGGTTGATGGAGGACATAAAGGAGAACATGGTGGATGGAGGACATAAAGGAAAACATGGTGGATGGAGGACATCCAGGAAATGACAGGCAGTCATGCCCTCGATGACGTCAGATGTGACAAAACACGTAGGGTGGACCTACTGTTTGTGACGTTACCATGCACATTGTAATCCAGAAGTGATTGGTTCGCATCCTGAAACAGGTATTTAGTGTGACAAGCGCTTGTTATGTTTTATCATGTGAGAGGTTAGTCTTTTTTTTTTAATAATAAATGTGCAATGCAGTTTTACACTATGTTGGTATTCCTGGTTCTATTTATATGGTACGGCTGAATATTTTCCCTCATTAGATGTGATATTCTGGTGACCTGATGTGGAGACCCGGAGGCGGTATATGTTCCCCAACAGATAATTTTACTCATACACAAGCCTAAGTGACTCTTTTTATGCAAACAGTCCACTTACTCTGGTAAGCGTTCCATATGTTCAAGGTGGCTGTGGGGGTGAAGCACCTGGCTAATAGGATTCTAATAGGATTCTTGTCAACCTATTGCACTTCAAGTTTGGACTTTCTTTGTTTGGATTGATGAAAGGGGAGTGGTGTTGCCCTGAAATGCATTAGGCTGTTGGCTGCAATTAGACTCTTTGATCCAGTTTTGGTCTGGCACTCTTTTCTGTATCCCTATTGTAAAGCAAAGCAGAACATTAACCTGGCAGAAGACAAGGCCAAATGTAAAGCGATGGTGAGTTTGAGTTCACCAAAGACCACAAGCAGTCATGATAATGGTACAAATGTTTTCTGTGCCCATCTTTGATTTGGTTTCACTTTGTTACTAGAACCTGACCTTCTCTGTCCTCATGGATAAGCCTTTCCAACTGCCATTCTAATTTCCAATGAGATTGCCTCAATGGACATTAAAGGCACTCCAACTGGACTGAGGGATGGAACTTAGACATCAAATCAAGGAAAACCAATCACCGGTTAAATAAGGGGAACCTAAATTAGAGAGGCACAGAGGCTTCTCTGAGTTAATAAGGTAATGGAAGATATCTTAGGTTGTTTTTTTTCCTTAGCAAGTTTAAAATTTGAGTAAGAATGGAAATAAAGGGTTTTTTTTTAAGCTGCAGCTCTTCTAATGTCATAGCCTTACATATCAGCCAAATGCAGTATCCACATCGGTTTGAAACAATATTAGGCAAATGTGCACAGGCCCAACATGTATGACTACCAGTAAGGTAACCTCACCAGTCAGGAGACCATTGGTTGAATATCTTGGATGCACCAAGTAAGGAAGATGAGGCCTCCATAGCAATGTCACCTCAGATACGGCACTAAGAAGGCTTTTTTTAATATTCGACACCTTGTACTTCCAACTCTTAGGCAGCACTTTTCTTTTGAGATAGTCAGATCAAAAGACAGGTACACTTTAAAGAAAAATATACATGTATTGTTGACAGCACTTTTTCTGAAAGGTTTATTTTTGATTACAGATATTAAGACAACATACACCAGCACAAGACAAGTGGTTCATACTGATGAGATAAAATGCTTTTGATTTCAGTTCAGGAATAAAAGATCTTTTTGAAGTGGCTATACACCAGGATAATCACGTTCCAGGAAGACGACTGCCAACCGGGAGCTATTGTGAATACATGTTTATGAGAATATTTGCAATGATAAAAGATTAAGAAAAACATTCCTGCTTGCTCAGACAAGCATATTAAGATAAAACGATTTCTTGCTTTGAATGAACGGAACACTCACCATTTCCAGTTTATAAAGAAGTTTTGGGGATTAGTTTGGACGATTCAGCGCCTCGGAAGGTTCAGGACAAACAGCATTACATTGCCAGTGACAATATCTTCAGTGGTGGAAATATCGTGGATGTAAGTGTACAGCTGTTCTTCCCCAAGCAAAAAAGAGCTTAGGATGCTGCCAAAATTACAGCGTGGTAGAACAACAGTACCTGATAAACAAACCCCTCATAAAAGTGTCCGAGCGCACTTGAAGTGCCCCAGTCCCATGGGCCTTTGTCTTCATTGCCCTTCCCACCACCCTATTTGCATTCTGGGGCACATGTGGTTGGGTGACAATGCAGGAGCACATTTGGAACCCTGAAACACATACCCCAGCCTTCTCAACTGGACCCGTCCTGGTTACCAATTTCGTGCCCCAGTGCTAGGTGCTAGAAAGCTCATTACACCACTCAATGCCAGTATCTGACTGGTGCAAATACAGCAGAGTGGAGAAAACCCATCCCATCTTCTTCATCTTGGTCATCTGGTATTAGCAATAACATAATTTGATGCCAAGCCACAAGGGATGTCTGGGATGCACCATGCTGGTTTGCGATTTTAGAAGGGGTTTAAAGGGGGGGGGGGTCTGAAAATTAGTGAGGAGGGGCTGACCAAAGGTCTAAAGAGGGACTAATCTGAGGTTCAAAGAGGGGCTGATCAGGGGTCCAAAGAAAGGTCTAAAGAGGGACTAATCTGGGGTTCGAAGAGGGGCTGATCAGGGGTCTGACTAGTAACTTAAAAGGTTTTTGATGTGAGGCCTGAGAAGGGGTTAATCAGGGGTCTGAAAAGTAGTTTAAAGGGGTCTGATCTGAGGCTTGATGAGGGGTTGATCGGGGGTCTAAAAAGTAGTTTAAAGTGGTATGATCTGCAGTCTGAAGAGGGGCTGATCTGCGGTTTGAAGAGGGTCTGATCAGGAATCTGAAGAGGGGCTAATCTGAATTCTAAAGAGGGGCTAAATGGGGGGTCTGAAAAAAAGTTTAAAGGGGTCCGATCTAAGATCTGAAGAGGGGCTTATCTGAGGTCTAATAAGGGGCTGATCTGATGCTTGAAGAGGGGCTGATCGGAGGTCTAATAAGGGGCTGATCTGACGTTTGAAGAGGGGCTGATCAGAGGTCTAATAAGTGGCTGATCTGAGGTCTGAAAAGGGGCTGATCAGGGGTCTGAAAATGAGTTTAAAGGGGTCTGATCTGAGGCTTGAAGAGGGGTTGATCTGGGGTCTAAAAAGTAGTTTAAAGCAGTCTGATCTGCGGTCTGAAGAGGGGCTGATCTGCGGTTTGAAGAGGGTCTGATGAGGAGTCTGAAGAGGGGCTAATCTGAAGTCTAAAGAGGGGCTAAATGGGGGGTAAAAAAAAAAGTTTAAAGGGGTCCAATCTAAGATCTGAAGAGGGGCTTATCTGAGGTCTAATAAGGGGCTGATCTGAGGTTTGAAGAGGGGCTGATCGGAGGTCTAATAAGGGGCTGATCTGAGGTTTGAAGAGGGGCTGATCGGAGGTCTAATAAGGGGCTGATCTGAGGTCTGAAAATGAGTTTAAAGGGAAGTGATCTGAGGTCTGACCAGCGGATGATCATTGCTCTGTAGTTTAAAAGTAGTTTAAAGGGGGTTGATCTGAGATTTTAAGAGGGGCTGATCAGGGGTCTCAAAAGTAGATTAAAGAGGGCTGATCTGAGGTCTCAATCTTAAGGGGAGGGGGGGGTGTATCTTAAAAAGGGCCACTGACCACTGATGCAATTTTTTCCTCCAACCGACCAATAATGCCAGGCAGTTTTCAACAATGATGCAGATCATTTTTTTTTTGTCACTAACCAATCATGGCAGACATTTTCCTCCAACTCCCACTGGGGCGTTTTTTTACTCCCATTGACGCTAGAGACATTTTTCCTCCCACTACTGTCAAGGCATTTCTCTCCCACTGACCAAGAACACAGGACATTTCTTTCCTATTAACCAATAAAGCCAGATGGTTTATGGTTTTCCTCCCACTAACCAAAATCATCAGGCCTTTTCCTTCCACAGACCACCAACAGTGGGACATTTTGTTTTTCTCCTATTGACCAATAATGCCAATCAATTTTTCTCCCACTGACAACCAACAGCAGGATTTTTTTCATTCTTCCACTGACTTCCCATGCCGGGGCAATGTAAGGGGGCTCTATGTTACATAATCTTAACTGCTGCAGTTGTTATGCTGTGCTATACGTTACATACTCCTGAACAAGATGTTTGTTGCTTCAAAGTTTCTGGTTACTATGTAGCCCAATAGTAGAACAGGGACTGTGGCAAATGTGTGCAGTGTACATTGTGTGTAGACTCTGCCCATACCACACCCAATATTCAGTGCTATGTAGCGACACCCACTTTTTCTCTTCTCTAGGCTGGTCCCTTTTATGAAAATATAAAGTTGGAAGGTTTGGTAACAGAAAGTATAAGAAGGACCTTCATGAAAGGATCACCTGGTAATATTTTAATATTAGAAAACAAATTACAACAATTTTGAAATCATATAAACCCCTTGCCGCCAACACCTAGCGGCCCTTTAAGAGGGTCTCAATGCCAGCAGGCAGAAGTGGACTTCCCAATCATGTGATTAGGATCTAGGATGTGGTGGTCCAGAAAGGCCTGAGGGTTTCGGTCCTGGCCAGTGGTCTCTGGCGCAGCACAGGGTGTCCACTGGAAAAGAAAAGAGGGAGGTAGGAGAGCATTTATAGCAGTCTTTCACAACCTTTACAACACAGAGGAACCCTTGAAATACATTTCTGGTCTCAGGGAACCCCTGTTAAAAATAACAATATCTTCAACTCATAATACATTAGTGTGATGGTCGGTGGGAGGAATGCTCCTTAAACTTGTGGTCATTGGGAAGAATTACCCCCTTACAGATAGCTAAAGAGATCAATGGTGTCAGTGGGAACTTATCTGAGAGGCTAAAATTGCTGATTGCTCAAGGAACCCCTAGCAACCTCTGGAGGAACCCTAAGGTTCCATGGCACCCTGGTTGAGAAACCCTGCCTCATAGTGTAGTTAATTGGCTCAAAAAAGGATTGTCGGCTCAAAAACGCTTCATCAATACGAAAAAAGAAAATGGGAAAATAGCTTATGTATGTGTTGAGGCTGCGGTCAGGCTAGGGGGTGGAAACACGCAACCTTCCAAGTATGCAGGTGGAGACAAATCTGTCTCACACACGATGAGTGTGGTTGCTCTTGATGCCATGGGGAGTCCAAAATCCTCTATGGGGTTCTCAGGTGGGAATGAAATCAATGAGTTGTAGGGAGGTCTAAAAAAGAAGACCTCTCCTGAATTCACCAATCATGTGATTGCCTGCTACAGTGGTCAATGATCAGCAGCTATCCGTAACAGTTCGGTCACTGTGCCGGGACTTTGGCATATGTGGGGTGGCTGGCCATTAAGGCCCATCCATCCTGCTGCCACTTACAGTCTATGCTTACAGGTTAACATGATTAGATTAAGATCTACTTTCATTGGTTATATTGCAGCTTGATGATATAGGGCCTTTATGGTCCTACAAAAATCCCCACCCTTCCATGGAACCAGTTGACATTAAAGTGGTTTTATCAACTTCCCGTTAAAACTGGAAACGACTGTGCTCTACATTTCATGTTAAACACATTAAGAAAAAAAGAAGTGTAAATATCTCACTATTTGCAGCTATGAGTGGATTTTATTTGGCATTAAACATGCTTTGCGTGAGGATTTGCCACTAATCTGTGATGAACAGCTAACCGATTTCAGCTGCCATTTGTTTGGTCTGATATAGGATAATAAGACGACAAATTATTTGATATCTGCAAACGGCTGACTATGAACGAGAGCCCTTGTCTGGCGTACAGAACTCGCATGTTTATCAGAGAATATATAGGTTTGCATAAAGAGACTTTTTTATGTAAGCACCTCGAAGGTTCATCTTTCAGCGGCTCTCCGCAAAAAAAAAGAAAATTGGCGGCGACAAGCGTATTAACAAAAATAAAGTAGCTGGTAGACGACGGAAATATTATCCCGGGGATTCCGACCGAGTGTTTTATAGTGCACTTAAGAGATGATTTAAAGTAATGTCCCTTCTCCGGCATGATAAAAGGGAATATTAATAGAATTAAAAGGGCTCCCTATATCGTGAGTGAGTGACAAGGGAGGCCAAGGGATAAAAAAAAACACGGGCAGTTATAAAAAATTTAAAATCGCAAACTTGTTCCTTTTTTTTTTTATTTTTTTTTTTTTCATTGGCTGACTTTTTTTCCCTCTTTTTTTAATGCATGCCTCATTTTGACAGAAAATAACAGCGAGATAACTGCGCATATTTATTCCTGTACAAAATTGGTGGCGTTTTTTTTTTTTTTGTTTTTTTTTCAAAGTAACAACACTGTTATGTATTGATTTGATATAATTCCTACAACACCATTTGGAAAAATGATACATAAATACATATTTTGCTGGATTGAGCAGTCAATCACATGAAAAAAAAAAAAAAAAAGAGATAATGAAGAACGATTCGCCATGTAACAGCCGGCAAATAGCAAGATTGATTTTTTCCTAAGCGCTGCCGTTTAACAGCAGCAACAACTAGCGGTTTAAAGTTAACCCGTCATGAGAGCAGCAAAGAGGCTTCCATTGCTGAACCTTCTTCTGAAAATGTTAGTTGACTGGCTCTGAATTTAACCATGTGACTTTGATACTTCCACCTTTTTCGGGCAGTGAGCTCATCCCCACCCAGGACCCCCTCCCCCCTTTTTTTCCAGGGGTACTCTGGCCGGTTGCATGACACACAGGAATTCAAGATGAGATGGGGGTGAAGCATAGGATATGGATTCTCTACCATAATAAATTAAGTCCTTAGTGGGGCCCAAGGCTGCTGATAGGGAGGTAAAGCCAGTCCTCCAGCACTGGGCCCAGCCTTATCAGTTCAGAGGCAGGGGCAGAGAGTGGTGTAATGCCTCAAACAATGACTACCTGTTTTTAAATGTAAGGTTCTCCATGACCCATCAGTTCAGCAGTGAGGCCTGGAAGTAGAGAGGGGGCTTTTTAACTATCTTTGGGTGCAAGCAGAGTAATCTAGCAACCACAGCTCCTGGTTTTACCAGCAGATATATCTTCTTCTCTGGGTGACTAAGGAATGGAGGGCCTGTCAGGTGGGCTGTATAGGGCCCCATTATTTCTAGTAGTGGCCAGCAGTTTTCCACAAAGTCCCAAGATTTCTAACTGAGGCCTAGGTAGAGCCAAATATCTTGTGTACAGCAGCTCCCCAAAAAGTCCCATGATTTCTAATGGCGGCTTTGGTGGAGCCAAATGGCTTGGGTTCGGAAGCTCCCCACAAAGTCCCAATGATTTGTAATGGCGGCCTTGGTGGAGCCAAATATTTTGGGTTCAGCAGCTCTAAACAAAGTCCCATGATTTCTAATGGTGGCTTTGGTGGTGCCAGATGGCTTGGGTTTGGCAGCTCTAAACAAAGTTCTATGATTTCGAATGATGGCCTTGGTGGCACCAGATAGCTTGGGTTCATCAACTCTCCACAAAGTCCTAAATTTCTAATTTTGGCCTTGGTGGTGCCAGATGGCTTGGGTCTCTCCACAAAGTCCTTTAATTCCTAATGGTGGCCTTGGTGGCACCAGATGGCTTGGGTTCAGCAGTTTTCCACAAAGTCCCAAGATTTCTAACTGAGGCCTAGGTAGAGCCAAATATCTTGTGTTCAGCAGCTCCCCACAAAGTCCCATGATTTCTAATGGTGGAGACAAATGGCTTGGGTTCGGAAGCTCTCCACAAAGTCCCATGGTTTCTAATGGTGGATGGGTGGGTCCAAATATCTTGGGTTCAGCATCTCTCCCCAAAGTTCCATAATTTCTAATGGTGGCCTTGGTAGAGCCAGATGGTTTGGGTTCAGCAGCTCTCTATAAAATCCCATGATTTCTAATGGTGGCCTTGGTTGAGCCAGGTGGCTTGAATTCAGCAGCTCTCCACAAAATAATAATGGTAGCTTGCTGGAGCCAACTGGCTTGGGTTAGGCAACTGTCCTCAAAGTGGAGGCCTCTTAAAAATAGGGGTCTTCCAAACTGAGTAATTTATATACAGTTGCAACAGAAAGAGAGCCAAACGATCCAAGAGTCCAACAGTGCTTTATTGGTTCAGTAAATGACCACGGAGAGCTGTATTCATTGTACTTAGGAACTGATGAAGTGGAGGAATTTATGGGCCCCCAAAAAGCATTGGCTGGTTGTTATCCTTGTCTGTGGTCATTTACTGAACCAATGAATCCTTGTTGGACTCTTGGCTCATTTGATTAGCGCTCTTTCTGATGCAGATGTACACAATGCACTCTTGGCCTAATGTCGGGCAGTGGGCGGTCTACAATACCGCTGACAGTGTCGTGACATCAGCGTTGCTTTTTGCAGTATTGAAGGCAAGAAGGAGACTTCCACTTGGGACCTGTCATGTACCGTCATTTGCTACACACAAACCAAACTTGCATACACCATGACCAGCCCGTATTCCTGGTATCATCAGTTATGAGTCTGAAAACTGGGAGCTCTAAAAATGAAAGGTTCCCATACATTACAAACCTTGTTTTGGACCCAATGATGTCATCAATGGGTGTCTATGCAATGCAGGCAGGGGGGAGGAGCCAGCAGAGTGCTGTACATAGCTTCCTGAAAACACCCTGCCTCAGTACTCCTCTCAAGAGCCCTCAGTCCTGATGTAAGCAGTGTGCTGGCTCTTGCAAATATCAAGCTCCCTTGATCAGTGGGTGTCAGTTTGAAGGAGTGGGCATTCCTAAGTAGGCTTAATTTGCATGCAGACCACCCACGCGGGACGCTGAGCCTCCATGACTGAAAGAATTGAGACCCAATGCATGAAAGGGTTGGGCCAAGGACCGTCAGGCTGGGGAGGAACTGGGACAGGCTCTGACTTTCTGCAGCTTCTGATGCACGTTGTGAGAAGCTCACAGTGTGCAGTGAAATTAAAATGGACAACTTCAGTACAGGAGAGGAACGTTTCAACTCTCATGCTGACTGCGGGTGCCTTTAATATTTTATTGTGCCCGGATTTGGCGATTAGAGAAGGTTCCCAGGCGTATCAGGGCGCCAAAGCTTTGTTAACGGACAGAAATGATAAAGATTTGTGCTCATACCACAGTAATAGCAGCGCAATTTCCCCGCTGATTGCCCAATTCCACCACCAGAGTTTCCGGTCAAAAATCGAAGTTTATTGACCGCCGGGGTAGAGTGCTATTACCCTCCCCCCCCCTCTTTCTCTTGTGTGAAGATGTGACCTCAACCGCCATATCAGCCGGGATAACACGGCATTATGAGGATTGCGCACTTCGGGATGTAATCCTCCAGACGTGCTCTACATGAGTCTCTCCACTCAGCGTCTGACCTCCAAACCGACTTAATATATAACATTATTATGAGAAGCGTCACCGCAAGCGCGGCAGCGCTAAGACAGGACGACAGAGAATCAGCTTCATTCCTACACTAAATCATACTTCCTGACACTTCATTTACCGAGAGACTCTTCTATGAGGATTGCCAATTTTTTTTCTCTTTTCTTTGTGCGGCTGAGCCGGGATGACACCAAGATCCAGACATATCATTCTTTTCTCTGGTTACATTTAAAGGGGAACGATGGTTGGGATAAAGGATCCTCTGAGGAGGTAAAGCTAAACTCTGGGCAGATGTAAAAGATACAAATTAATGGGACTCTGTTTTCATATTATATAATTGAAACGGAACTCCAGGAAGATACAAGAGACAGAAATAATGCAGATGTATAATAAACCAATGTTTCTGAACCTTCCTTCAGTCGTGGCACCCCACCGTCTAAAATGAAAAAACATATATGATACTTATCAATGGGAAACCTGAGCCTGGGACAATGCAAACAACTGCCTTGAAATTAACTTCTTATCAGAGGCCCCCTTTACAGCAATCAAACTTTCAATGAATAACTTCACATCGAAGTATACCCATCACCACACAGCCCTCCATCACAGAGCCCCAATCACATGGGCCGCCCATCACAAAGTCGCCCCAATCATAGACCGCCCCATCCATGCAGCCCCCCATCACATGATCCCCAACCACACAGCCCCATCACCGAACCTCCCACGCAGCCCCCCCCCCCCCCCATCACAGAATTCCCAACACAGCCCCATCACAGAATCCCCAACCACACAGCCCCTCATCACATAACCTCCCACACAGCCCCCCATTACAAAGTCCTCCAGTCACACCGCCCCCAATCACAGGATCCCCAACACAGCCCCCATCACAGAACCTTCCACACAGCCCCCCATCAGAGGATCCCCAACCACACAGCCTCCCATCACAAAGCCCCCCAGTCACACAGTCCACCATCACAGAGCCCCCAATTACCAAGCTCCAAATCACACAGGCACCCATCACAGAGCCCCCCCATCACACAGTCCCCCATCACAAAGCCCCCCAGTCACACAGCCCCCCCATCACAGAGCCCCGCCATCACACAGTGCCCCATAACAGAGCCCCTAATAACACAACCCCTCATCACAGCATATCTTAGTCATATAGGTCCCCGATCACAGACCCCTTCAGTTACAGAGAGCCCCAATCTCACAGCCCCCCATCACATAGATCCCCAGTCACAGAGGCTACCATCACTAAGCCCCCCAACCACACAGCCCCCATCACAAAGTCCCCCATCACAAAACCCACTAATCACTCTGTCATCACAGAGTCCCCCATCACAGAGCCTCTAGTCACAGGGCTCCCCATCACAGAGTCCCCCATCACAGAGCCTCTAGTCACAGGGCTCCCCATGACTGAGTCCTCAATCACCCAGCCCCCCATCACAGAGTCCCCCAATCACAGAGCCCCCCATCACAGTGCCCCCAATTACCCAGCCCCCATCAACAATCACCCAATCTAACAGTCCCCAAATCACAGATCCCCCCAATTACACAGTCCCCCCATGACAGATTCCCCCAATCACAGATCCCCCCAATCACACAGTCCTCTTTACACATCAGAGCCTTCCCTTTTGGCTCCAGCAGTGGAGCAGAGGATGCCAGGTGGAGGAAGTCTGAAGGAGGTGGACATCCATCGTCTCCTAAATGCTGGGGGTGACCCCACATGCTAGTTGCCCTGATCATAATCATGCATTGCCATGGTGCAGACAAGCCGGAAGCCCTCACCATAGCATTGAATTGCACCATGGGTCCTGGCCCTAGATGCATACCTCCCAACTTTTTGAGATGGGAATGAGGGACACCTATCAGCAAAAGTATGTAGGCATAGGACACACCTCTTGACATGTCCCCTTAAAGGAGAATTGGACAAAAAAACAAGATTGGGTAAACCCACAAGTGCTTTTTTTTACCACTACTATTCCTTTATATTGGCTTTTGTAATTTACAAATGCAGCAATTTAGAAATCAGATGAAAGGTTTAGCGCTGGAAAACACTTTTTGATAGATAAAAAGTGCATTTTATATACATTTATATAGATCAGACCAAAATGAAGGACAAATGAGGAGGAAAGAAGGACAGAGGGACATTGCTCGAAATCAGGGACGGTCCCTCGAAATCAGGGACAGTCCCTCGAACTCCGGGACAGTTGGGAGCTATTCTAGAACATCATTGGTTGTTATAACGCTGGCAGCCATTCCACCTGCACCATGGCAACTCATGACTTTGATTCAGGGCAAGCCTGGTCCTGTGCTTGTCCAATCTGTGCCTGGAGCAGGGGCGGACTGACAACTCAGGGGGCCCCCGGGCAATAGGAGAAGATTATGGGGCCCCTGGGCAATAGGAGATTATGGGGCCCCTGGGCAATAGGAGATTATGGGGCCCCCCAGGCAATAGATTATGGGGCCTCACAGTATACACACACATACAGTATAGACACACAGAATACACACACAGAATACACATACACACACTGAAAAGGTACTGGAGAGGCAGGCCAGGTATAATCTTGGGATTTTTAAAAAAACACAAATTTTTACATACTGTCCCTGGTTTTATTGAGGCTGGCAACCCTGATGGGGCCCCCTTAGGGCATGGGGCCCTCGGGCAGTGCCAGAGTGCCCGAATGGTCAGTCTGCCCCTGGCCTGGAGTTAAGCTTCAAAGTTTGTATAAATAGGTGCAGGGGGGGGGGGGGCTTCAGGAAGAAAAAGTGTGGCAGGTGAAGGGGTGGGGGTGTATAACAAAACTTGGATATGAAATATAGAACAAAGATAAAAATCTAGAAACGGGTGGCTGCTGACCTGACCCGTCATTGGTTATCCTCGTCCCACAGCTTGGCGAGTCCCTGACCCGCGGCAAGCAAGCAGCCAGTGAAGTCAGACCTCCTGTCGGAAGTTGGCCTTTACAGTAACTCGTATAATTTTACGTAAAACTTCCAGCAAACTGACATTTTATTAAGCTCCCTTTAATGTATTTCTGTTAAACACTGTCAGGCTTAAGCAGCTTTGTTGATTAAATAAAGCGAATTAAAAGCCTACTCTCCACATTAAAAAAAAAAGTTATTATGACGCACAATCTCCGATGTTTGATGTGTCTTGTAACTTAATGATTTTTCTCTGAGTAAATACCAGGGAAGTCGGCGCTGCGGTCAGAATGTATTATCTTATCGAAACCGCATGCAAATTCTTGTTGGCTGTGTGTGTGTATATATTATAACCTTTCCGTGTATCACAGCGGAATTAGGCGGCTTCTTTAAACATCAGAAGAGAAATGTCATTATTCATGTTCCTGCCGTTATTAATCCTTTCTACTCACACATGAGCTCAGCTCTTTTTTTTGCATTGATTTGCCTTGCAGTGTGTTGCATTTATGCCCTCAGTGCTGGGCAAAAGCAACCCAATGCAACACTCTGACTGTATTCATAGGGAACCATCATTTTTAGGTTGTCATGCGTTATTGCGGATAATACTAAGCTAAGCAGGGCAATAAGTTCTCCGCAGGATGTGGAAACCTTGCAAAAAGACCTGAACAAATTAATGAGGTGGGCAACTACATGGCAAATGAGGTTTAATGTAGAAAAATGTAAAATAATGCATTTGGGTGGCAAAAATCTGAAAATATGAATGCAATCTATAGACTGGGGGGAGAACCTCTGGGGGAATCTAGGATGGAAAAGGACCTGGGGGTCCTAGTGGATGATAGGCTCAGCAATGACATGCAATGCCAAGCTGCTGCTAATAAAGTAAACAGAATATTGGCATTAAAAAGGGAATCAACTCCAGAGATAAAACGATAATTCTCCCGCTCTACAAGACTCTGGTCCGGCCGCACCTGGGGTATGTTGTCCAGTTCTGGGCACCAGTCCTCAGGAAGGATGTACTGGAAATGGAGCGAGTACAAAGAAGGGCAACAAAGCTAATAAAGAGTCTGGAGGATCTTAGTTATGAGGAAAGGTTGTGAGCACTGAACTTATTCTCTCTGGAGAAGAGACGCTTGAGAGGATATATGATTTCAATATACAAATACCGTACTGGTGACCCCACAATAGGGAGAAAACTTTTTCGTGGAAGGGAGTTTAACAAAACACGTGGCCACTCATTAAAATTAGAAGAAAAGAGGTTTAACCTTAAACTACGTAGAGGGTTCTTTACTGTAAGAGCGGCAAGGATGTGGAATTCCCTTCCACAGGCTATGGTCTCAGCGGGGAGCATCAATAGCTTCAAGAAACTATTAGATAATCACCTGAATGACCGCAACATACAGGGATATATAATGTAATACTGACATATAATCACACACATAGGTTGGACTTGATGGACTTGTGTCTTTTTTCGACCTCACCTACTATGTAACTATGCATTGGGAATGCGCTCACAAATGTATCCCAGGGGATCTGGTGTGAATAAACCCTAAGTCTGGAGTCTTCTAATACAAAGGGGTGTATTTATAGAAAAATTTGCATAGCAGTTCTTCCAGTGAAAGTGCATGTACAATTCTCTGTCTGCGGCAAAAAATGATTTATAAATGTTATTAGGCTATTCCTTGTGCTAGTCGAATGTTTTCATTGAATTAAAAGGCAAAATACTGCATTTGGCCAGTAGATGGTGCTTAGTATCATTGGAAATTCCTATGATACCTAGCGCCATCTAGTGGCCAAATGCAATATGCGGTATTTGGCTTTCGGACACTAGATGGAACAAAGTATTATAGAAATATCCAGTCATACTAAGCACCATTTACCAGAGGCTAAAATGACTGCACTCTTGGCTGTAGATCAGGGGTGTCAAACTAAATTTTATCACGGGCCGTATCAGCAGTATGGTTGCCCCCAAAAGTCCAGTTGTATCTGGGGTGCACTATGTACAGAGTGCAGGGTTCAGGAGGGCTCTACGTACAGAGTGCAGAGCTCAAAATTATGCTACACACAGAGTGCAGGGTTCAGGAGTAGGCTATGTACAGAGTGCAGGGGTCAGGAGTGTGCTATGTACAGAGTGCAGGGTTCAGGAGTACGCTATGCACAGAGTGCAGGGTTCAGGAGTGTGCTATGCACAGAGTGCAGGGTTCAGGAGTATGCTATGCACAGAGTGCAGGGTTCAGGAGTGTGCTATGTACAGAGTGCAGGGTTCAGGAGTACGCTATGCACAGAGTGCAGGGTTCAGGAGTGCACTATGTACATAGTGCAGGGTTCAGGAGTGCACTATGTACAGAGTGCTGGGTTCAGGAGTGCGCTATGTACAGAGTGCAGGGTTCAGGGGTGCGCTATGTACAGAGTGCTGGGTTCAGGAGTGTGCTATGTACAGAGTGCAGGGTTCAGGAGTGTGCTATGTACAGAGTGCAGGGCTCAGGAGTGCGCTATGTACAGAGTGCAGGGTTCAGGAGTGTACTATGTACAGAGTGCAGGGGTCAGGAGTGCGCTATGTACAGAGTGCAGGGGTCAGGAGTGCGCTATGTACAGAGTGCAGGGTTCAGGAGTGCGCTATGTACAGAGTGCATGGTTCATGAATACCCTATGCACAGAGTGCAGGGTTTAGGAATACGCTATGCACAGAGTGCAGGGTTCAGGAATACGCTATGCACAGAGTGCAGGGTTCAGAAATGCATTATGTACAGAGCATGCTGTATACAGAGCGCAGGGTTTAGAGGTGCACTGTGCCCCTAAACCCCCTCCCTGAAGTTTCCTTGCATCTCCCTCTCCTACTTTGCCTGGCTCTAGTACCTCCCTGTGTAGGCAGCTCTGCCTCACCTTACAGGGAGCGGAGGGTGAAATCTGGAGATGGCGGAATGGCGTTCCGCCACATTCTGGCTGCAAAACTGGGTGTGAGGGCCACATGACAAGCCCTGGAGGGCCGGATTCGGCCTGTGGGCCTTGTGTTTGACATACGTGCTGTAGAGCAGTGGTTCTCAACCTCAGTCCTCAAGTACCCCCAGCAGGCCATGTTTTGAGAATTTCTCTTAGATAAAATAGCTGTCCAAAATACCAAGTCATTGACTCTGATTTAAAGCACCTGTGCGAGATAAAAGGAAAACCTGCAAACATGGCCTGTTGGGGGTACTTGAAGATAGCGTTAAGAGCTACTGCTGTAGAGGATAGAAGCTTTTAGTTCTGCTTTCAAAGGGAAAATACTGCATACTGACCTTGACCACTAGATGGTGCTATATAACATAGGAATTTCCCATGATACTGAGCACCATCTAGTGGCCAAAAAGCAAATGCCAGATATTGCATTTGGCCACCAGATGGTGGTCAGTATCACTGGATATTTCTATGATACTTAGCAACCTCTAGTGGCCAGATGCAGCATGCGGCTTTTGACTTTTGGCAACTAGGTGGCGCAGAGTATCATATAAATATCCAGTGGTACTAAGCACCATCTAGTGGTCAAATGCAGTATGTCACATTTGTCTTTTGGTCACTGGATGGTGCTAAGTATCATAGGAAATCCCTATGATACTTAGCGCCATCTAGCGGCCTGATGCAGTATGTGGTATTTGGCTTTTGGCCACTAGATGGAGCTAGGTATCAGAGTAATATCTCGTGATACAAAGCACCATCTAGTGGCCAAATGCAGTATGTGGTATTTGGCTTTTGGACACTAGAGCAGCTGCAGTGGAGAGGAGAGAGTGCCCAACAATGGCTGGTAAAGTCTGGGAGCAGTGATGTCACCCATTGGCTGTATTGGCCCACCCAATGTCTCCTCTCCCCTGCAGCCACCGCTGGCTGAAACAGGGGATCATGTGACCAGACCGGAGCAGCCTGAAATGTGTTGCCAGTCATTCGGAATAGCACCAGATTTTATCTGGCAACACATTGCTGAAGCAAAGCGTGTGGCGGGCTCCTAAGTCCTATACAATATTTTTCCTTGGAACTGACTTTTTAAAAACTCTGCTAATCAGCTTCTCCTTCCACCAATCAATGAACTGCCAAATTTTCTGCTTCGTTTTCAGTTCTCTTTTAATTATCCCTCACGCGTAACGTCTCCGCTCCCCACCCCCACCACCGTCGCCTCTCCTAACGCCATCAACAATTTAAATTGCGATTCTCAGGCCTCTTCTCTGGGGCAGCGGTAATGCACTTCATCGGTATGGATTGCAGGCTTTTTGCCCCGGGGTGATTTTTATCAGCTTTATTTGAGTTTGCAATTACAGAAAATTACAACGCGGGAAAAAAAAAAAAAAAAACATTAAGTAAGAATTACGGGAGGAATCGATAGCAGCCAGAATGTACGTGAAGGCAATGAAGCCCTGATGTGGCGTAGGGACCGGGACCTGCACCTTGAGTCCACAGAGGCCTCATTCTGATTTATATGAAAAAAAAAAAAGGATGAGGTCACAGAGAAATCCAGTCCGCTCAGCAATATATGAAGACGCGCGTTCACGGCGAGCCAAAAATGGCGGCGATTCGCTGAATTCCAGGTATGGTATCTTTTTATATTGTTCCAGCTTGCACATATATATACATACACCATGCCTGTGGTATCCCTCTAGAAGCTGGAAATTATAGTAATCAACACTACTACTTTCACGCCCTTGGTGAACCAGTTGTCCTCTCCATCCAAAATGTTCACCGACCTGTCCTCGAAAGAATCTAACCTCATTAAAACTGGTTAGAGTGGCTTGGATGACTTACAAAATGTATTCCACATTACAGAACAAGTCCAGTTACATGTGGCCAACCACTACTGGATATACCTTGACCTGGACACATGAGAACCTTCACAGACATCATTTTGAAAAGCACATAGTGCTCTGAAACAGTGGTCTCCAAATTGTGGCCCGAGGGCTGGATGCAGCCCTTTGCTTGCCTTTATGCAGGCCCTTGGGGCACTATTCCTCTCATTGATATAAGTCATTATTTTATCCTACTGACACCAATGATGAGGCACCATTCTTTCCACCAACAGTGGGGCATAATTCCTCCTATTGACGACAACAGTGAGGCCTTATTCCTTCTATTGGCACCAATGGTGGGCCATACTTCCTTCCACTGATATAAATGTTAGAACACTATTTTTCCCACTAACACCAATGATGGGGCAATGTTCCTCCCACTGACACCAATAATGAAGCCTTATTCCTCCCTCCAACACCAATGACGGGGCACTATTCCTCCCACTAATATAAAAAATGGAGCACTATTCCTGCCACTGACACCAATGATGGGGCACTATTCCTCCCACTGACACCAATGATGGGGCACTATTCCTCCCACTGACACCAATGATGGGGCACTATTCCTCCCACTAATATAGTAAATATAGGAGTGAATGGTTGGACTGTATTTCAGAAGGAACAGAGACAGGACTCCCAATCCCTAAGGTAGCAAAACAAATATGAAGTGGGAGACAGAGCTAAAGTATATCATCATATTTATATTATATTATTATATTATTATTATATATTATATATTATTATTTTCTTTATCTGTTTCTTGTCAAATGTACCTATAATCACAATAATAATTCATATTTTGTATGTAATTTAGATGAAATCTGTGATGTCCTTAAATGCCCTGATGAAGCAAAATATATGTGAAACATGTTGGCTGGCTGATCACAATTGATTTCTGAACACAAGTTATTGCATGGTCATACTTTGACGTTTGATTGCAATTTTTGTAATATATATTTTAATATGTTTAATATCTTTTCAATAAAATGTATATTTTTATATTAACTATTGTTGTATTAGCTCACCTTAAACAGACACACTATCTCCCCCAAAAATCAATTTTTTTACTAGAGAGAGCTCTGTCTCCCTCTTCATATTTGTTTTTCCCACTAATATAAAAAAAGAAGCACTATTCCTGCCACTGACCCTACCGGTTGACCACTATTCCTCCCACTGACACCAATGATGGGGCACTATTCCTGCCACTGACACCAACGATGGGGCACATTTTCTTTAACTGCTACCATTTATGGGGCACTATCCCTTCAAATGATACCAATGATGGGGCACTATTCTTCCCACTGATACCAAATGATGGGGCACTTTTCCTTCTATTTCTTCCACTGATACCAATGATTGGGCACCATTCCTTTCACTGATACCAATAATGGGGCACTATTCCTTCCACTGATACCAATTATGGGGCACTATTCCTTCCACTGATACCAATTATGGGGCACCATTCCTTCCACTGATACCAATGATGGGGGCACTATTCTTCCCACTGACACCAATGATGGGACAATATTTCTTCCACTGACACCAGCGATGGGGCACTATTCCTCCCAATGACACCAATGATGGTGCACTATATCCCCCACTGACACCAATGATAGGGCACTATTCCTTTTATTTCTTCCACTGATACCAATGATGGGGCACCATTTCTTTCACTGATACCAATAATGGGGCACTATTCCTCCCACTGATAACAATTATGGGGCACCATTCTGTCCATTGATACCAATGATGGGGCACTATTCCTCCCACTGATACCAATGATGGAGCACTATTCCTCCCACTGACACCAATGACGGGGCACTATTCCTCCCACTGACACCAATGACGGGGCACTATTCCTCCCAATGACGCCAATGATGGTGTACTATATCCCCCACTGACACCAATGATGGGACACTATTCCTCCCACTGACACCAATGACGGGGCACTATTCCTCCCACTGACACCAATGACGGGGCACTATTCCTCCCAATGACGCCAATGATGGTGCACTATATCCCCCACTGACACCAATGATGGGGCACTATTCCTTCTATTTCTTCCACTGATACCAATGATGGGGCACCATTTCTCTCACTGATACCAATAATGGGGCACCATTCCTTGTATTACTTCCACAGACACCAATAATGGGGCACTATTTCTCCCACTGACACCAATAATGGGACATTATTTCTCCTCCTACTGACCACAGGTGCTATGTAATTTTTTTACTCCCACTGTCCACCAAGCCTGATTTTTTAGTTGTTGCTCCCACTGGCAATAGTGGGCTACTGTCCCTCCTAAAGTATGAAGAACAATAAACCGGTCCTTTGTTTAAAAAGTTTGGAGACCCCCCCCTCCAAAAGATAGTTTCACATATTTGCCAGAGGTTTTCTTCAAAATAAAACTAAAATTGTAATTTCATTTGTGACACCATAGATTTCTTCAAAGTAAGTCTAGACAATTTCCAATTTCCCTTTGTGTTCTTCACCGCAGAAAGGCCCGTCTGCCCGTAAAATAATTCCTTTGTTTGCCACCCCCCTCCCGCGGCGTCATGTTGATTCCCATTCGTTTTTTTTTTTTTTTTTTTTAAAGAAGTTCCCTGGATCGCTCTGACCTCTGTCAAATGAGCAGCGCCTGAGAATTCTAAGAAGATTCGGCTAAAAACTTGAAGTGCAAATGGTGACAGAGCCGGGAGAGGAATTGAGGAACCGCGAGAGACCTCAGAGACAAGGCATTCAATTATGAAGAGACAATATAAGGAGCCCGGCTCCGGCTGTCATTTCCCAACTTTTGATGTTATCGCTGACGAGATGTCAACGTCGGCCGCCTTACAATCATTATTCATGAATCCCCCGATGCACTTTGCAGAATTTCACCGCACTCGAGGGGTTATTAAACAGTTTTTTTTGGGGGGGGGATTTTTTTTTATACTTCTTTATCGCTGCGGCAAACAAACATCAACAACTAATAAATGTTTCAAGGTGACACGCTTTATGGTAACTAGGTGTAAAGTGGACGGGGAATAACTTGAATGCAGAAATTCGCTTTCATTCCCACTTCCTTTGCTGGATTTTCTTGTTAGACAAAAGAAATGAACGGACGAGCGAGCCAGTTAAAAATTGTCAGTTTGCATTTCAAAAACTGCAAAAAAAGTGACAGTTTCCTTCTAAATTCTTTCCAATTTGCTACTCTGTTTCCTTCATCCTCCATAGCATGTGTGTCATTGGTGACAGCCGACTTAAAGGCTAAGTCCACCTAAAATTGAGGTTTTTTTTGAGTCAACTGCAACATGTCAAATTACCCACCTAACGTCTATATCTTTTGGGTTTTTGATGATGAGATCTGAGCAGTTGAGTCCCCAATGAGGATAGCACTCATTTCCAGGGTGCCTGTCTTGTTGATCATTTCTTAATTTAGCTTTAGTGTAAATTTGCTGTCCCCTCAAAATAACTCAACACACAGCCATTAATGTCTAAACCGCTGGCAACAAAAGTCAGTACACCCCTAAGTGAAAATGACCAAATTGGGCCCAAAGTGTCAATATTTTGTGTGGCCACCATTATTTTTCAGCAATGCCCTAACCTTCTTGAGTATGGAGTTCACCAGAGCTTCACAGGTTGCCACTGGAATCCTCTTCCACTCCTCCATGACGACATCACGGAGCTGGTGGACATTAGAGACCTTGCGCTCCTCCACCTTCCGTTTGAGGATGCCCCATAGATGATCAATAGGGTTTAGGTCTGGAGACATGCTTGGCCAGTCCATCACCTTTACCCTCAGCTTCTTTAGCAAGGCAGTGGTCATCTTGCAGGTGTGTTTGGGGTTGTTATGTTGGAATTCTGCCCTGCAGACCAGTCTCTGAAGGGAGGGGATCACAGTACATGTTGGCATTCATGGTTCCCTCAATGATCTGTAGCTCCCCAGTGCTCGCAGCACTCATGCAGCCCCAGACCATGACACTCCCACCACCATGCTTGACTGTAGGCAAGACACACTTGTCTTTGTACTCCTCACCTGGTTGCCACCACACACGCTTGACACCATCTGAACCAAATAAGTTTATCTCGGTCTCATCAGACCACAGGACATGGTTTCAGTAATCCGTGTCCTTAGTCTGCTTGTCTTCAACAAACTGTTTGCGGGCTTTCTTGTGCATCATCTTTAGAAGAGGCCTTCTTCTGGGATGACAGCCATGCAGACCAATTTGATGCAGTGTGCGGTGTATGGTCTGAGCACTGACAGTCTGACCCCCCATCCCATCAACCTCTGCAGCAATGCTGGCAGCACTCATATGTCTATTTCGCAAAGACAACCTCTGGATATGATGCTGAGCATGTGCGCTCAACTTCTTTGGTCGACCATGGCGAGGCCTGTTCTGAGTGGAACCTATCCTGTTAAACCACTGTATGGTCTTGGCCACCATGCTGCAGCTCAGTTTCGGGGTCTTGGCAATCTTCTTATAGCCTAGGCCATCTTTATGTAGAGCAACAATTCTTTTTTCAGATCCTCAGAGAGTTCTTTGCTATGAGGTGCCATGTTGAACTTCCAGTGACCAGTATGAGAGAGTGAGAGTGATAACACCAAATTTAACACACCTGCTCCCCATTCACACCTTAGACCTTGTAACACTAACAAGTCACATGGCACCGGGGAGGGAAAATGGCTAATTGGGCCCAGTTTGGACATTTTCACTTAGAGGTGTACTCATTTTTGTTGCCAGCGGTTTAGACATTAATGGCTGTGTGTTGAGTTATTTTGAGGGGACAGCAAATTGACACTGTTATACAAGCTGTACACTCACTACTTTACATTGTAGCAAAGTGTCATTTCTTCAGTGTTGTCACATGAAAAGATAGAATAAAATATTTACAAAAATGTTAGGGGTGTACTTACTTTTGCAAGATGCTGTAACTCTGTAGCAAATCACAAGGTGAGTGACTGCAGCAGGCGCTGATCTGTGTCAGACATTGGTGAACACAGCCAAGAAGCACGTATGCACCAAGATTTACATCACCACCACAGCACAGGAAGTAGCTGTTGACCCTGCATGATAGCCGACCAAAGATGGTGCTGTCCATATGAAGGTATTGTCAAGGAAAATTATGTGATCTCTTAACTAAAATGGAAAAGAAATCTGGTGAGCCTCTTTAAGGTCAATTTCACTGAGCACAAGTACAAGAAAAATCTGTGGTTCTTGCTTGCGGTTTGCCATCTCTGACATTGATGCAGGGACAGTCCCACACCTTGCACCTTGGTCCCAAAGATGCTGTGTCCTGGGCAGGGGCGTTGCTAGGGGGTGGCTTTTGGGGCTATAGCCCCGAATCTGGGGCCAATAGCCCCGAGTCTCTGCAGGGGTCCCCAAAGGGGAGGGGAGCCTCTCTGGGGACCCTTATGTAAGTGGGGGGCTCTCTGGGGACCCTGATGCAAGGGAGAGGCTCTCTGGGGACCCTGATTTTAAGGCAGGTGCTCTCTAAGGACCCAGATCTAAGGGGGAGGCTCTCAGGGGACCCTAATGTAAGGGGGGCTTTCTGGGAACCCTGATGTAAATGGGGGGCCCCCTGGGTACCCTGATGAAAGGGGGAGGCTCTCTGAGGACTCCGATATAAGGAGGGGGCTCTCTAGGGACCCTGATGTAAGGGGGGCTTTCTGGGGACCCTGATGTAAGGGGGGACTCTCTGGGGACCCTGATGTAAGTGGGGGACTCTCTAGGGATATATATACACACACGTATATTACATGTGTATGCTCGCCCAAGCTTATGACTTTCTTTACTATGCTGCTATGGGCTCTAGCCCCAGATCTTTTGTAGATCTAGCAACGCCCCTGGTCCTGGGCAATGTCCAGGGATCACGGTGTCACCCTTATTTGACATGTAACTCAATAAGACATTCATTATGGTGGTCAGGGGTCACAAGTGGGCTGGTCCTGGTATAGATAGAGGTGTTTTTTTGTGGACCACTCTGGTAAGTGGGCACAGTCTTGGCATGACTGGTCCTTAGGCAGGCCTAAGGTGGATTGTAGGTGGGGTTAAATGTGTCTCGGGAATCTAAAAAGTTTACTTTTGCATAGAAAAGAAAATATATAAATAATAAAGTAAATATCTGTTTCCTTTGATTTGTATCTCCATTCCAGTATGTAATTGTGCAGCGTGGTTGAAGGTCCACCGAGTGATTGAATAAACAGAACAACTCACCACTATTATTTATCTGAAAATGTTGTCCTTCTCTCCCGGTCTATTTTTAGAGCAGTAGCAAAGTTTGAGGCCCCGTGATGCTTTCCGCTCAGCCGCACGCTAAACATCAGGAAGAGCTTGCGGTGCTCGATTAGACAGCTATCCCAGAGGTCAGCTGTGCCGGCAGATGGGCAAAGCCAAAGACCAGATTAGAGTTCTGCCGAGCTGATGCGTTATGTGCTAATGAAAGAGAGTCGCTCTATATATATAGAAAGATGACGACAAACAGGCAAACATTGTTTTTTTGACTCTGATACTTCAGAGATTATCAGGGTATGATTTGCCTGTCCTCATGCTTTAATCTGCTAACTGACCTAGTATAGCTCGGAGACAAAAGACCAATGCACTCTGGCTTAACATAAAGTCTACCTGCCACATAAATACTGCAGACAGCTGTTGTGTGAATCTACCCTAGACTAGCAACTAGTGACGTCACTGTACAGTAATCTCACTAGTTCCTCGGAAATTTGTTGTCTGCAGGGCTGAACAGACTGAGCATCCAGACCCTGTAAATCTTCTGGAAGGATTGGGGCCTACAAGGGGATTTAATGTTATTCAATGAAGTGGCACAGCACACATGTTGCCAAGAGCAAAGAAGATAAAGAATCTTAAGGTTAAGAGTAAAGATCCTAAAGAACCTTAGGACCAAGAGTAAAGAACCTAAAGAACCTTGGGGCTAAGATTAAAGAAGCAAACAAACCTTGGGGCCATGAATAAAGAACCTAAATAACCTTGGGGATAAGAGTAAAGAACCTAATGAACCTTGGGGCCAAGAGTGAAGAACCTAAAGAATCTTGGGGCCAAAAGTAAAGGACCTTGGGACTTATGCCCCGTACACACGGTCGGACATTGATCAGACATTCCGACAACAAAATCCTAGGATTTTTTCCTACGGATGTTGGTTCAAACTTGTCTTGCATACACATGGTCACACAAAGTTGTCGAAAAATCCGATCATTCTGAACGCAGTGACGTAAAACACGTACGTCGGGACTATAAACGGGGCAGTAGCCAATAGCTTTCATCTCTTTATTTATTCTGAGCATGCCTGGCACTTTGTGCGTCAGATTTGTGTACACACGATCGGAAATTCCGAGAACGGATTTTGTTGTCGGAAAATTTTATAGCCTGCTCTCAAACTTTGTGTGTCGGAAAATCGGATGGAAAATGTGTGATGGAGCCCACACACGGTCGGAATTTCCGACAACAAGGTCCTATCACACATTTTTCATCGGAAAATCCGACCGTGTGTACGGGGCATAAGAGTGAAGAACCTAAAGAACCTAGGAGCCATGAGTAAGAAATCTAATGAACCCTTGGGGCCAAGAGTAAAGAATCTGGGGAATAAGAGTAAAGAACCTAAAGAACCTTGGGGCCAAGAGTGAAGAACCTAAAGAACATTGGGGATAAGAGTAAAGAACCCTAAAAAACCTTGGGACCAAGAGTAAAGAATCTGGGGACTAAGAGTAAAGAACCTTGGGATTATGAGTAAAGAACCTTTAGAACCTTGGGGCTAATGCCACGTACACGCGATCGGACATTCCGACAACAAAATCATGGATTTTTTTCCCATGGATGTTGGCTCAAACTTGTCTTGCATACACACGGTCATACAAATGTTGTCGGAAATTTCCAAACGTCAAGAACGCAGTGACGTACAACACGTATGACGAGCCGATAAAAATGAGGTTCAATAGCCAGTGCGGCTCTTTGGCTTGATTCCGAGCATGCGTGGAATTTTGTGCGTCGGAATTGTCTACACACGCTCGGAATTTACGACAACGGATTTTGTTGTCGGAAAAAAACATCTGTTTTCAAACATCTGTTGTCGGAATTTCAGACAGTAAATGTCCGATGGAGCCCACACACGGTCGGAATTTCCGACAACAAACTCACATCAAACATTTGTTATTGGAAATTCCGATCGTGTGTACACGGCATAAGGGTAAAGAACCTAAAGAACCTTGAAGATAAGAGTAAAGAACCTTAAGAACCTTGGAGCCAAGAGTAAAGAACCTTGAAGATAAGAGTAAAGAACCTTAAGAACCTTGGAGCCAAGAGTAAAGAACCTTGGGGCTAAAAGAAAAGAACCTTTGGGGCTATGAGTAAAGAACCTAAAGAACCTTGGGGACAAGTGTGAAGAACCTAAAGCTGGATAAACTTCAAAGTTTGAACTAAAAGCATGTGCCAGTAGGGGGAGCTTAGCAAGGATCAGAATTCATGATATATAGTACCAGCCTTTCTCTTCATAGCCCATAAAAGTGGGTTTTCTTAGGCAGGCAATAAAGGAAAGAAAATCACTTGATTCCTCCATTAACACACTCAGTGTTGATGGGGGAATCCCTCCCATGGAGCTATTGTGTTCTCATGGTGGGTGGTGGGGGGAGCTGCCCCTGCCGGAAGAATACAGCGATTATTGCTAGTATATATGGCTATAGCTGCTGGCAATAATCGCTAGTTAAAATCCAACATGCTGCCTGTACCAAAGTCAATTGATGGATCGACTTGGGTACAATCAGCCTGCCCATAGATTGATGAAATCTTGGCCGATCCCTGCCAAACTGGCCATGATTTGAACCATCTACAGCCAGCTCTGAGGAGGAGCACAGCCCACTTTCACCGCTTGCCAACTGTATAACTTACATGTACGGTGGCAAGGCGGATCTGCTGCGCAGGATCATGTACCTGGTATGTGATCCTGCACTTCCGGGTCTGATTATACACAGCGGGAGCTGATATGCAGGTATCATGGACTGGATGTCCGTTAGCACCTGCCGATCATTAGGTAGAGAGCCAGGACGGTGATCTGCCTATGTAAACAAGGCAGATTGCCGTTCCGTCAGTAGGGAAGGCATTGATCCTGTGTTCATGTAAAGCAGGGACATGGATCCATGCCTTTCCCTAGTAAAAGCACCTCCCACACAGTACACAAGCACTGGCTATGCACACAGTTAACCCTTTGATCGTGCCTGATGTTAACCCCTTCCCAACCAGCGTCATTAGTACAGTGACAGTGCATTTTTTTTAGCACTGATCACTGTATTAGTGTCACTGGTCCCCAAAAAGTGTCAGTGTCGGTTTGTGTCCGATTTGTCTGCCACAATATCGCAGTCACGCTGCTGATCGCCACCATTACTGGTACAAATAAATAAATAACTAAAAATTCCATAAATACATCCCACGGTTTGTAGACGCTATAACTTTTGCACAAACCAATCAATATACGCCTATTGAGATTTTTTAACAGAAAAATATGTAGCAGAATACACATTGGCCTAAATTTATGAAGACATCCGATTGTTTAAATTTTTTTATTGAATATGTTTTATAGCAGAAAGTAAAACATTTAGTTTTTCTCAAAATTGTCAGTTATTTTTTGTTTCTAGCGCAAAAAAATAAAAAAATGCAGAGGTGATCAAATACCACCAAAAGAAAGCTCTATTTGTGGGAAAAAAGGACATCAATTTTATTTGGGTACAGCGTCGCACACAATATTCAGTTAAAGTAACGCAGTGGCGTATCGCAAAAAAATGACCTGGTCATGAAGGTGGGTAAATCTTCCGGAGGTCAAGTGGTTAAGCAGGTCACGTGCAGGCAGGGGCGGACTGATAACTCATGGGGCCCCCGGGTAATAGGAGATTATGGGGCCCCCAGGCAATCAGATTATGGGGCCACACAGTATACACACACACAGTATACACAGACAGATGTAAAAAAAACACAGATTTATACATACTGTCCCTGGTTTTACTGAGGCTGGCAGCCCTGATGGGGCCCCCTAGTGGCCCAGGGCCCTCGGGCAGTGCCCGAATGACTCAATGGTCAGTCCGCCCCTGCGTGCAGGTCAAAACCAGGTCAATGCACCTTACAATAAATTCCAAAAGATCTCAGAATTGTCTCAAACTGAGGTTCAACTGAGGTTCAAGTCCAAAACCCACCGACACTCAAACTGGTAATTAGAACCCCTTAGCAGTCCACTTCTGACCCTTCACCCATGCCTTGAAAACTAAGGTCTGCAAGGGAATTGGCTATTAGAAGATTTGTGTACCATAATAAAGGCTTGATCTTATAGGGAAAGCATCTTTACTCGAGGTAGATGTACCCACCTGGACATGACTAAGTCCATGATTTCAGAAGGAAACGAAAGTGAACTACAGTGCAAAACTGAACCAGTAAAGCAGGGACGCCCGTCCATTCACTATTTTCACACTGATTCTCCTCCCGGCCAATCAGGAAGCGTGTCTGAGACCCGTTTCCTGATTGCCCAAAAGGAGAAGCGTTCCGATTGGCCGCCGAGGAGGAGGGAGGAGACAGAAGCCACCGTGATGCCCGGGGAGGAGAGCATGAGTAGGGGAAGCCGTCTGTGATGCCTGTCGCCCAGGTGAAGCGCTGCCCGCTATAGATGAGGTAAGTGACTCGGACCCAACTGGACCGGGGGAGGGGGGGGGTGGTGTGGGGTTGCTGAGGGTGCACTACTATCAGCTGCCACTGCAGTAAAGAGCCCAAATGAACATCCAACTGCCAAAGATTAGCCAAATTCCCTGTAAATTCAAGCTTAACCGTAATGATTTAGTTAGCACCACCTAGCTGAAACAAAATACAATGAAAATGAAAAGAAAAAAGCCTTCCATAACTTGTATCGATTAAGAAATATAGCTAATAATGATAAAACACTGATACAACAACATCCACAGAAATTAGGACCTGAAATGTACTCAACATACATAAAAAGACTGGCAGACAGATTACTCCGTTGCAGATGGACAAACAAAGCTGTAGTCTTGTGGACCTCATTAAAAAAAAAAAAAAAAAGTCCAACAAGCACAAATAACCATTGAATCAGCTCTGTATGTTGACAATACGTTAAGCGGTTTACTAGCATGGCCAGATCCCATACGCTTTGCCAAGCCTACCCTGCTGGCACTCTGCATGCAAGCCTTGGCATGCCTGACAGCCCGTTCATTAAGGCAGTAAAATGGTTAACAAACTCCTTGGCCCCCCTCCCCTTCCAGAGAACATTAAAAGCCAGTAAATCTCCTGCAATATGGTCCCTGTGCATTATCAGTAAAGCAGTGCAGATGTTCCATTTAAATATGTAACATCAATAGGCAGGCTTTGTCTGAATGCAGCTCAGTTTATAGACAACTAATTGGCTAACCTGGACATGCTGGCACAAGCAGTGTCCTACAAGAAGATGCATTTTTCACCTAAAAGCAGAATCTGTATACTCTGAACTTACCACCGAGATTGGTGGACAGTTGAGTTAAAAAGTTGTGGTCAGGCTGATTTTGTGGCCCCATCCTCTCATCAGATTGAGCTACCAAGAGCTCCCCAAACCATTCTACACAACCGTTCACCATTTACTACTCTGTCATTCTCACTTTTTTTGGAGCCTGGTTCAAATTGCCCATAGACTTCAACAGGCCTTTAGGTTTGGAAATTCCAAATTTTGGAGGTTCAACAACATTTAAAAAGTTTAGCTGAATCATAACTGATCAAACTTTTCAAAGTTCAAGAGCGCTCTGGAACAGGTTTTCATCAAGGATGTCTCTGTACATTGCTGCATTCATCTTTCCCTCGATCTTGACTAGTCTCCCAGTTCCTGCCACTGAAAAACATCCCCACAAACATGATGCTGCCACCACCATGCTTCACTGTAGGGATGGTATTGGCCAGGTGATGAGCGGTGCCTGGTTTCCTCCAGACATGAAGCTTGCCATTCAGACCAAAAAGTTCAATATTTGTTTCATCAGACCAGAGAATTTAGTTTCTCATGGTCCGAGAGTCCCTCAGGCACCTTTTGGCAAACTCCAGGAGGGCTCTCATTTGCCTCTTACTGAGGAGTGGCTTCCGTCTGGCCACTCTACCATGCAGGCCTGATTGATGAAGTGCTGCAGAGATGGTTGTTCTTCTGGAAGGTTGTCCTCTCTCCACAAAAAATTCTGGAGCTCTGTCAGAGTGACCATCAGGTTCTTCCTCCCTGACTAAGGCCCTTCTCCCCTGATCGCTCAGTTTGGCCAGGCGGCCCGCTCTAGGAAGAGCCCTGGTGGTTCCAAACTTCTTCCATTTACAGATGATGGAGGCCACTGTGCTCATTGGGACCTTCAATGCTGCAGACATTTTTCTGTACCCTTCCCCAGATCTGTGCCTCCATACAATCCTGTCTTGGAGGTCTACAGACAATTCCTTGGACTTCATGGCTTGGTTTGTGCTCTGACATGCACTGTTAACAGTGGGACCTTATATAGACAGGTGTGTGCCTTTCCAAATCATGTCCAATCAACTGAATTTACCACAGGTGGACTCCAATCAAGTTGTAGAAACATCTCAAGGATGATCAGTGGAAACAGGAGGCACCTGAGCTCAATTACGAGTGTCATGGCAATGGCTGTGAATACTTATGTACATGGAAACCATTCCATTGTAGATCTGGCTGTATGTTTAGGGTCGTTGTCCTGCTGGAAGGTGAACCTCCACCTCAGTCTCAAGTCTTTTGCAGACTCTAATGCCGCGTACACACGACCGGACTTTACGGCAGACTTTGTCCTGCAGACTTTTCGACAGACTTTCCGAATGAACGGACTTGCCTACACACGATCAACCAAAGTCAGACAGATTCGTACGTGATGACGTACGCCCGGACTAAAACAAGGAAGTTCATAGCCAGTAGCCAATAGCTGCCCTAGCGTCGTTTTTTGTCCGTCGGACTAGCATACAGACAAGCTGACTTTTCGACCAGACTCGAGTCCATCGAAAAGATTTGTAACATGTTTCATTTCTAGGTCCGTCGAACTTTTGGGGAGAAAAAGTCCGCTGGAGCCCACACACGATCGAATTGTCCGACTTACTCCGCCGAACCAAGTATGCCATAAAGTCCGGTCTTGTGTACGCAGCATAACAGGTTTTTTTCTAAGATTGCCCTGTATTTGGCTCCATCCATCTTCCCATCAACTCTGTCCAGTTTCCCTGTCCCTGGTGAAAAAAAGCATCCCCACCACATGATGCTGCTATCACCATGTTTCACAGTGGGGATGGTGTGTTCCGGGTGATGTGCAGTGTTAGTTTTCCTCAGCACATACCGTTTTGCTTTTTGGCCAAAAAGTTCATTTTTGGACTCATCTGACCAGAGCACCTTCTTCCACATGTTTGCTGTGTCCTCCACATGGCTTCTCACAAACTGCAAACAGGACTTCTTATGACTTTCTTTCACCAATGTCTTTCTTCTTGTCACTCTTCTATAAAGGTCAGATTTGTGGAGAACACGACTAATAGTTGTCCTGTGGACAGATTCTCCCACCTGAGCTGTGGATCTCTGCAGCTCCTCCAGAGTTACCATGGGCCTCTTGGCTGCTTCTCTGATGAATGTTCTCCTTTCCCCGGCCTGTCAGTTTAGGTGGACGGCCATGTCTTGGTAGGTTTGCAGTTGTGCCATACTCTTTCCATTTTCCGATTATGGATTGAACAGAGCTCCGTGAGATGTTCAAAGCTTGGGAGATTTTTTTATAACCTAACCCTGCTTTAAACTTCTCCACAACTTTATCTTTGACCTGTCTGGTGTGTTCCTTGGCCTTCATGATGCTGTTTGTTCCCTACGGTTCTCTAACAAACCTCTGAGGGCTTCACAGAACAGCTGTATTTATACTGAGATGAAATTACACACAGGTGGACTCTATTTACTAATTAGGTGACTTCTGAAGGCAATTGGTTCCACTAGATTTTAGGTTAGGGGTATCAGAGTAAAGGGGGCTGAATACAAATGTAGCCCCCACACTTTTCACATATTTATGTGTAAAAAAAAAAAAAAATTGAAAACCATTTATCATTTTCCTTCCACTTCACAATTATGTGCCACAAATAAAATCCAAATAAAATCCATTTTTGGTTGTAATATGACAAAATGTGGAAAATTTCATGGAGTATGAATACTTTTTCAAGGCCCTGTATGTATATATATATATATATATATACATTATATATGAATTTGTTAAAGGTTACATAAAAAAAACCCCATATATATATATATATATATATATATATATGGGTTTTTTTTTTATGTAACCTTTAACAAATTCATATGTATATATATATATATATATATATATATATATATATATGTTTTGTTTTTTTTATGTAACCTTTAACAAATTCATTCTATGGAGGCCATCTATTACTGTATTACTGGACAGGAAATGAGCTGCAAATTAAGAAATAATATTGAATACTTTATCACCTTGATTTTCAATACCTTCTGTCCTGGTAATCTCCTGAAACCTTCACATACTTCTCAAAGATTATTATTAAAAATTTCCTATAATAACACGAACCAGTCCAGGAAAAATGAGGAAATGAATGTGTGATGGCCTTGTAGAAATTCTCACCAACGACCGTTTCGCGAGTCTTCCAATATGGAATTTGTCAAGTCGCAAACGACACAACCCTGCCGGTAAATACAGCTGAATTCATGTCGATTTTAATTAAAAGCCTCATTACCAGCCATGTAAAGTTCTAAGGAGGCGACATTTCATTTAAAGTAGAGCGCCTTGGCCATATTGCGACTTTCAGGCTGATAAAATTAACGCTTCTGTTAAATAAACTCCAAGGAAGAAGTGAGATCTCTTTTTTTTTTTTTTTTTACGATGGGGAGAAGAGGGGAGCGTTGTCTGTTCCGAATCATTTGACGACTTAGCGGAGAGCGGCATGGGGCGATGAAATATGTCGGACAAGCTGTCTTTGCTGATTGCCATTTCCAACACATCTGGCAGGACACGGAGCCACTGATTAAAGCCATCAATATGTGGTGACAACCAAATCACTGGCTCTTATTACCAGCTCTTTATAGAGAAACAATGTACAATTCAACATTTTATCAGCCGTTGCCTGTAAGAAGATGAATTGTCATTAATCTGTACAGCTCCCCCTCTGGTCTCCCTTGGAAGTGCATGACATCATTAAAGTAGATGTGAATTTTAACATCGATCTTCTATCATTTGCTTTTTTTTTTATCTGTTAAACGTACCATTGAGATCATTTTTTAAATATTCTGCGATTGTGCAAAAAAACTTGTCAGAAATGAGTGTGATGTCATACTTTTACTGATCTTGTCCAATCAGAGAGAAGGGATAAGTTGCCTCTCAAACCAGTTGCTTAGGTAGTATAAGTATATGGTAGTATGTGGCCTCAGTCATTGCCACTCCAGCCATGCCACTGATGCGTTTCACCCTGCCCAACCGGGGCTTGGTCACAGACCTCTGTCAAGCCCCGACAGGTGGGGCAAAACGCGTCAGTTGTGGCTGGAGTGGCATTGACTGAGGCCACATACACTTATACTACCTACGCACCTGGTCGGTTAAGTGGTGAATTATCCTCTGTGTTATGTTGGACTCATACTTCTGAATGCTACATCAACTACTCCCTCAACTACATGATCGGCGGGAAAACCCTTTACCTTCCAGCTTGGAGCAGCATTACAAGTCTTGTCCAATCAGAGAACGCTTTGAATGCATTGAGAACATGCAAGCGTTCTCTGAATGGCATCTGTGCTGAGTGGCTGACATGTCTTCAGAATGCAGTAGGGCAGCCGCACGGCACGGGACCCGTAAGCCAGTGGAGATCAATGGAGTAACTGGGTCTTCTTCAGTGATTTCCAGCTCCCAGGGGCATCAGCCATCTGTGGTATGTAAATAGTTACAGTGGTCCAAGGTGGACCAATATGACTATGTATAAATTATTCATGTTGGGAATTTATCTTTAAGTTAACTCAGAGTGCTCCAAGAATCCTTTGTCATGTATTAAATGTTTATTTGTCAAAGGTTAAAATAGAATTGCAGCCTAAACCTAACTATTCTTGAATATGCCCCCCCCCGCGCCTCTTAACACCTATGCTGACTAACCTATATGTATATACCTACTTATTTTTAGCCCACTCCAGTCCAGTCACTCGATACCCTCTGCCTCTCATCAGCAGCTGCAGGGGAGAGGAGAAAGTGCTAGTCAATGGCTGTGAATTCGGGGAGCAGTGATGTTACCCATAGGCTCCCATGTCCAAGCCGTTGTCGGCATTCCCTCCTCACCCCTGCAGCTGCCACTGGCTGACATAGGAGAGCCGCATCATGTGACTGCATCAGAGAGGCCTGAAAATAGGTATATATACATATACTGTACATCTGTTTTTCATACATGTTATCCAGCATAGGTGTTAGGAGAGGGAAGGGGGTATTTTTAGGGCTAGTTAAGGATGATCTTCACCCTCTTTCTCATGTTCGCTCCTCTGCACTCATCCTCCCCTCCACTGTTGAAGGCTAACTTTTATTTTTTTGCTTATTTAGCTTGTTTTACAAACTTTCCTGCTCCCCCCATGCACGGCGTTTGCCTAGGCAAAAGACGTGCACTTTCCCCACTGTGGCATTAGCTTGCAAACCATTGTGATACAATTATATATATATATATATATATATTATAATAAAAAAAGGAAAGAACACACGCAAAACCACTATACCGTCCCCTTTTTATTTCAGAATTGATTTTTCCATTACTGCCAGTCACATCAGACTGATACAAAAGATCTGAATTTTCAGATAGGTAATGGACGAAGGAAAATTAAAACCATTTGTAGGAAGCGTCCCCCCCGGACAAGGACTGGATGTCTTCTGATATGTGAGTGATTGGGGTTGATCTCACACATCACCACACTGGAACTGGGGAAAGTCAATGCAAATTCAATTTAAAGGCGATCTGCTTTCTAAAACCCAGATTTTCTGACATAGATAGAACTTCACAAGAGACACCCCAGAGGAGCCGATAATCTAATTATGCAGAATATCAATGGATGCATTACACAGAAGAGGCTACAAAATGACATCCTCAAGATTCAGAACAAGATTCGGCCATTGCCTAGTAAAAGCAAAGTATTGATTATAATCACAGATGAGCATGTGGCGATATGGTCTTAAAGTGTCTATAACAACAATGAACTTCTCTTATTTGTTCCCCTTTGGTCTGTTAAAACGAAAAACAAAAAAAACATTGAAAGTGTTGTTTTAAATCTTTTCAAGAAGTGCAAAAACATACCTGTTGATCCTGCCAGAAATCTTTGTGAGCTGATAACATCCTCTGTCTGTGCTGCCTGTTATCAGTTACATTGTTCCAACTGGCTCTGTAGACTACAGAACCCCCGATATTATGGAGATTAGGTGAGGGGGAAGGTGTTCTGTAGTCCTGCTCTAGGGCAGGGACTCTGATTCTCCATACATACAGTACACTGAGCGATCGTTGTCACCCTATGACTATTATATCTGCTAGTAGCACAGAATCCATGGTGTTCATGCTTTGTACTGATGAGGGCTAACAAGCCCCAAATTTCTATGTGAAATTTGGGAAAAATGGCTCCACATTTCATGCTGTACCATTGCCGCAAGTCTGGAGGTGGTAAGAACATACTGTACAGATTGATTCTCATGCAACAAGGAAAGCTTACACTCTAATGTGCCCTCTACACACTATTATAATTATTATTCTAACTATAATACATTTATATAGCTCTGCCTCTGACATATACCCCAGAGCTGTACAGAGAACAACTGAGCCAGTCACATCAGTCTCTGCACCAGAGGAGCTTCTCCACCAGGTGGTGCTGTTCTGCAGGGTGCTGTTGGCTCACTCTGCTGTGATCTCAGCTGAGAGAAGCAGCAAAGCCTGGGGCCTCTCATGCAGGCTTTTTTCAGGCAAGCGTGGACCATGTTGGGGAAGAGGAAGGTGGAGGCTCTCCAGAGGCACTGAGGCCTACTCCATGTGCTCAAGCTGCAATGGATCCTGGGCCTGTCACTATGCAAGAGGAGTCTTTACCAGTCTTCCAGGATAAAGTGGTGAACAGACTTCGCCGCATTGCTAAAGAGGAACAGAAACTTTCTGTCATGACAGAAGATCTCAGGAAAAGGAAATCTCTGCAAAGTAAGTCTGGGAACAGTAAGAGGGAAGTCTCCAAGCTGAAGTCTCTGGAAGAGGCATTGAAAAAGCAGGAGAAGTTGGTTGCTTTTTTGAAGGAAAGCTCCGTTGTGTTAAGAGAAAAGTGTGAGAATGAGGAGAGATTCCAACGGATGAAGGAGAGTGCCTGTGCCAGTACCAGCCAGAGGGTGGATGCCGCAGTAATGGTGACTGTATAGATGGGGGGTAAGGAAGTGGCTTCACATAGTGGCCCCAGTACTACCTCTGTCTCAGGATCTGTTGCACCTGAGTCAGTACCTGCCCCCCTCTCTCTCCAGCAGCCTGGGTCATCTCAGGAGGAGGTTGAGGAAAATGGTGGATTGCTGCAGACCATTATAGAAATGGAATCTCCCTTGAGTGGCACCTACTCATCAAATGAAGATCATGGGAATGCAGGAAAAGATGGCATGTATCCAGACAGAGAAGTTTCTGCTGATTGTGAGCAGTCCCACATGGACATTAACAGTGCAGAGCAGGAATGTCACATGAACATTGAAAATGCAGAGCAGGAATGTCGCATGACAAACCAGATTTCAGAGGTTCCTATGCAGCCAGTTAATGTGTCATCTGTCCCAGTTATGAACTATGCTAAGGCTGTGTCGGGACAAAGTCATGCTGCTGCTGGTGAAAGGGAGCCAGTTGTGCGATTTTCACCTAACGCACCTTCTTCCATTAAACGCAGGAATGTGGTACAGCTCAGGTGAGAAGGAGGAGGTATTCCACCTATCAGGAGGGTGGTTATGGATAAGATCCTAGCCATGGGATTTAAGGTAGAGGATATTTATGCGCTTATCAGTCCGGCTGGTTCCTATGAATATGATTTATCATTTGTGCATCCAGAGTCGCTGGATCTGTTTTGGGAGCAGTTTGAGCATGTATATAGGGACCAGCCAGACTGGAAGGGGCTTGTCCCCAAAGTCGTCTCAGGTCAGCGCTTGATTAAGAATGTGACTATCCTGACAAGGAATGAGTCTATACCCCCCGAGGATTTATGGGTCTGGTTGAGGAGGTTTGGGGAAACATTGTGTCCCCTAAAAAAGATTGAGGATGATAGAGGAATCTGGACGGGTGGGTGGTCGGTGTCAAGGAGGTTGAGTGTGTGTGGGAATGTGGTCCAGCATTTGTCCTCCTCTGCCTTTATTGGTAGAGACAGGATTACCGTATTTTACCGTGGTCAACCTAAGCTGTGCCATAAATGTGGAGTCAAGGGACATTTCTCCTCTAAATGTCCAGAACAGAAGTGTTCTTTGTGTCAGGAACTGGGGCATCTGGTGAGGGACTGTAACATCATTAAATGTAACCTATGTGATAAGGTTGGTCACCCTTATAGCCGGTGCCCTGAGGCTTTGCACAATAAGCCAGAGTTAGTGGAGGAATTTTAACAATAATAATAATATAACACAGTACTGTACAGAGAACACTGAGCCATTCATATCAGTCTCTGTGCCAGAGGAGCTTACGCTCTAATGCCCCCCCCCCCCCTCCACAGTCACACACAATTATTATTATACATTTATATAGCTCTGACATATACCGCAGTGCTGTACACTGATCACTGAGCCCGTCACATCAAGCTTTTCGCCAGAGGAGCTTACACTCTAATGTCCCACCACAGTCACACACTATTATTATTATACATTTCTATAGCTCTGACATATACCGCAGTGCTGTACACAGAACACTGATCCAGTCACATCAGTCTCTGTACCAGAGGAGCAGATGCATTTTTAAGATGAATCCTGATGGGCAGAAAAATGCTGTGTTGCCCCTTTATCACCAGAAAAGTAACACTTTTTTTTGTGGTTTACCTTAAAAGTTGCCTCTGCCACCCCCTTTTTCACGTGTATGGAGGTACATGGTGGTCCGCCGCCCCGCAGAGTCTTATTAGTAGACAAGTAAATGCCTGCAGTGTAACGAGTTACTTTCATACGCAGAGAACGCTTCTCAAGCAGATGTTCCTAATATTTCTGACAATCTCGGGGGACCTCCACATATGTTTGCTTAGCAGTGCAGATTACTCTGTGAATTTACTTACTCGCTATTTCAACCTTCACTTTTTTTTTCTGTTAACTGTGTAATGATTTATAGGTGGGGGGAATACTCTATCCATACATGGATTCAATCCGTCATTTATCATTGTTTGTTAAGAAGGAACTGTCTGTGTTGCCGGTGGTGGTGGTAGAGTGCAAAGGGCAGCACCCAGACATTGGACATTCACCATCGCTGGCCCAATGATCAGAAAATGATCATCAGAAATAAATCGTAAGAAAAATAGGGATTTGCCAGGAGAAAATTCTGGTTAGGGATGAGCAAATGGTTTGGATGAACACCCGAACGTTTGCCCATTCTGCCCCCTGTGCGGCGGGAGCCGAGCATCATATGTAGAAGCTGTATGTCTACTGTTCCTGTATATGAACAGCTTCCCACTCTCAATGGTTGCTAGGGAAGCAGTAGGTGCTGGCACCCTCTATATCTCTAGCAACCGCCTCCGTCAATGGCTTTTATTGGCTTACATCGCCAAGCCCCTTGGGTTTTTAAATTTCAGGGGCATCAAGAAAGACGATGGAGTTTTTTGGGGGGATTTTTATTGTTTTAATAAAGGACTTGTCAATTTTTTGGGAATCTTTATTTCTAGGTTACATTTTATTTATTTATTCTTTTATTTCTTTGTTTTTATTATGTACCCCTTACTCATTTGTGTATCTGGAGGACTAAATGTATGGAATGTGATAGCGCTGCTGACAAACTACAAATACTAAGTTGATATATCCAATGACAATCTGCAATGTAAACACATGTGCTGAATAAATATTCTAATCAAATAATTCATGGTGACGAAAAAGGTTATTGAAATGATAAATATTCTTCTTATGTAAATTTATAATTTCAATAACCTATCAAATTCCATACATTTATATCCATAGTTGTTTTGTGATACATCCAGGTGATAGCAGCAGCTTTATTAATTGCACATCTTCAGAGTCACATATATTGTGTGTTTATTCATCATTCATCATTCACATACCACTAGGTGGCAGCGCACAAATATCACATATCTGAAGGACTCTTTATTTTTAATGGGGGCTTCCAGATTCCAATAAGCCTCCCCCCACACATATTGGGCCATGGTCAAAGGAAAAAGGACATTGTCCTCATCAGGGCTTTTCTTCTCAAACAATAGGCGCTGGAACTCAACCACGACCCCCCCCCCCCCCAAAAAAAAACCTCCACCCACTCACACACACTCCAAATCGCATCCAATAGTGGGTGTGGTCAAATTTCACGAACAGTAGGAGGGTCTTAAAGGGGCATTAAATACCAGGATTGCATTACACACAGAGTGCAGAGTTCATGGGGGTTACACACAAAGTGCAGAGCTGTCACTTGTAAACACAGAAACCGGACTTCTGTGATTACAAGTGATTGTGGTGAGCAGGCACCAAAGGCACTG